>NC_085996.1:4127021-4332021 GCF_030014385.1 Trichomycterus rosablanca | reverse complement strand
CGCTTATTCCACACTCATGCAGATTCAGATCATGGTTTGCGCTTTGGGACTCACCTGGATCTGCTGCGTGCCTCGCTGTGGTCCCGGCTCCTGTCCCAGTCTCTTTCTCTCTCTCGCTCCCGTTCGCGCTCTCTCTCGCGCTCCCTGTCCCTCTCGCGTTCCCTTTCCCGCTCGCGTTCCCTCTCGCGCTCGCGGTCCTTCTCCCTCTCGCGCTCTCTCCTCTCCCGCTCGCGTTCACGCTCCTTGTCCCGGTCGCGCCGCTCTCGCTCCAGCTCCTGCCGTTCCTTCTCTCGCTTTCCCTTCTCCTCCTCGAGTTTCTGCAGAGAGGGACGGAAACACGGCATGGGCGTTCGCTCGGGCAAAAGGAACGGCCTGTACAGAATGACGCTAGTCTAGAACTGAAGAGTGGAAGTGGTTTACAGTTCCCGTGCTCGGTCAGGGCTGCAAAACTGACCAGTTACTGAGTGTTTAGACATCCTGCAGGATGCCCATCTTTAATTCAATTGAATAAATATTTAAAAAACGACGTGCTGGTCATCGTTATCGTCTGCAGAGAGTACTCCTGCGTTTTCGCAGCTTCGCATACTCACGCAGGTCAACAGAAACCTGGAAACCACTTTATTTATTTACTATTTTTTATTTTCATCCCTACTTCCAACATTTCATACAACATAGAAGACATTCAGTTAACATGACGCTGTAAAAAAAGCTTCCACCTCTTAACATCATCAACAGAAAGACTTCAATCCTTGTAAAACTAGTTTGTTTTGGACTTACAGGTGTCGAGCTACGGATTCAGAGCTTCGCTGCCCCTACAAGCCTTTATGTTAGGCCTGGGAGGAAAAGCAGGTCAAGAGCATTTGCAGAAATTCACAAATCATGAAAAACGACCGGGTTTCTTCTGACATGACGATATCACAGACAACTTTCAAAATAAAAATAAAAATATAGATATAGATAGATAGATAGATAGATACTTTATTGATCCCGAAGGAAATTAGAGATATACACATTCTGTCCACATTCTGCACAATGTACTTGTCGATCTCTGCGTTCGGATAGAAAGAGCAACAAATGAATTCGTAGAGGCTGGCTTACCCAGTTCGGCGGCTTCTGGGGTCCTCAGCGGATCGACTCGAGTGTGAAAACGTTACCCGGCAGAACAGCCACGGGTGTGTGTGTGTGTGTGTGTGTGTGTTTTAGCTTAAATAAAACAGCACTAAAGTACCGGTCTACATTTGCTTTAGTCCAAAGGTGAATCCAGATAACCGTGGGTGTTCCGCATGGGAGAATGAATGAAGTAAGGAGGGAAAGAAGAAAAGCAGCAAGAGACAGAACATGAGATGATTGAGAGGAGGTGAAAAGAACAAGCGGATGATTCTAACGTCTTAAACGTCTAACGTCTGTTAAATCCACCTTGGCTAGAGGGTGAGAACATCCTCAGCTCCCTTGGCGGTCTATGTCCTCTTTCGTAAGACTTTAAGACCTCACCGTTACCTCTAGGTGCTGATACGACTTTAAAGGCCGAATCGTTTAGGCTTCATGGAGACAGGAAGCATCACAAGTGTGTGTGGAACAGTATAACCAAAAGACCAGGGCTAGATCACGTTTTGATCCTCAGCGTGTGGCAGATCTTTACAGAGAGCCTTTACATTGTATGCTATGCTCCATGTGTTCCTCAACCAGACAATCGGAGTTGATGTAGACGTCATACCTGCCTATTTAATTTGGGTTAGATTAAGGATGCCCACTCTCTGCTATTGGCTGGTGATACAGTAAAATTAACGGACCGTCCTCTAAATAAGCGGGCTTTGTTATTCTTATCTTTATGACGAGTTCCACCCGCTGTGCCGGCTGCAATGATACCTGTCTGCGGAGCCGAGTTGGCACGACTGTTCGAGGGCTCACGGTTCGCTACTGGATATACACACTAGCCAGAACCTTCCAGACAATTTTCTACTCTCATCCATCTTCTGCACATGCTCAAATCATCACAACCTGGCCTCCCCGACCAGCGCCGTCCCCCTAACAAACTCCTTCCCAACCTCGCGGCAATTCTGCAGCGAGTCTCCGCCTATTTGCTGCCACATCGGCCTCGCTAAGCGCGCACGGACGAATCCTAACCCGACACACGAGAAGAAAACCGAAGTTCAGTGGAGCGAGAAGTTCTAACAGAGGTGAGCACAAGCAAACAGGGAGGATGAAATGCTCATACACACACACACACACACACACACACACACACACACACACACACACACACACAAACAGATCTGGCACATACCTGGCGAGTCTTCAGTGTCCGCGTGCTGTGGAAGGGCGCCCCCTACTGTCACATTGTCCGTGACACAACTGTGCCACGATTCAGTGGTTATTTAGTCAGCTGTAATCATTTATAGCATCAACATCAGAAATACGGAGGACAAGCACAGGTTCACCGGCCACCTGGGGACCGGAAAAGCCCGGAAAGATCGAGTCCGAAGATCGAATATGCACGGCAATTTGAGTTAAAATGAAAGAAAATGAAAAATGAAATTCCCCAGCCCCGATTTACTGCCGAATTTACCCCACAGTGACTGCCCGGCTGCCCCCGTGCGAGTCCCCCTGAAGGGGGCGCCCAGTTTACGTAGAGGATAATAGAGAGCTCATACTTACATCCTATCCTTGCAACTTTTTCCAAAGCTGAGAGATTCATCTTGCTTTAGTCACCATATGATCTCTATCATAATGGTGGGGTTTAATGAACAGATTAGCTTAAGAGGGAAGTTTACATTACGTGCAAGCATTTTTATTTCTGACTCAAGTCTGATAAGCTGGAGATTGAGGATTTCTTTATATCCAATTCACACAATCAGCTAATCCAGGACTAATACGGACGGTCTCTGGGACTGAGATTAAACCTAGTCCTCGAGTAAAACCGCTTTAATTCAAAGTATCTATAATCTGATCGCTTAGTTCTGTCTGTATTGCTCTCTCGCTCTGTTTTGCTATCTCTATTTCACTTTATCTCTATTAAGTATAATGTTACGACTGTTCCACTTTAACTTCAGCAGAAGTCTGTTTTCTCCCAGTCTAGTCATATTCAATTCCCCAGTTGTATCCCCTCCACTGCCGCAGAGCTCAATCCTAAGCGAGGCGAGGCGAGGCGGGCCGAGCCGAGCCCCTCCGACATGTGTGCGACTCCCAACCGCTTCTTTTCACCTGCACGAGGTTCACAAATGGATCGGTATCACGTATGGAGAGTCATGCACGGTTAGACTACTGCAACTCCCTCCTGGCTGGAGCTCCCATGTCCACTATTAAACCCTTGCAGCTCATTTAAAATGCAGCGGCCCGTCTGGTTTTTAACCAGCCCAAACACTGCCACATCACCCCACTGCTGCCACATCACCCCACTGCTGCGTTCTCTTCACTGGCTTCCTGTAGCTGCACGCATTCAGTTTAAAACACTGACGCTTGCCTACAAAGCCAAAAATGGACCAGACCCAAGCTACCTTCGTGGTTTAATCAAACCCCGCTCTGTACCACGCAACCTCCGAGCCTCTAGTCTCGCTCGACTTGAACCTCCATCCAGGACTAAAGGAAGACGAGCATCAAGGCTCTTCTCTGTTCTAGCGCCCAAGTAGTGGAATGAACTTCCTCTGTCTGTCCGAACATCTGAGTCTCTTGCTGTCTTTAAAAAACGATTAAAAACCTTCATCACCTTTTTACTAAACACTTTAAAAAAAAAAACACTTTGTTTCAGCAGATTTGTGTTCTTTGACTGTTTACTAAAACTTGAGAAATGAAATGTTCACTATAGAAGCACTTCTGTAAGTCGCTCTGGATAAGAGCGTCTGCTAAATGCAGAAAATGTAAATGTAAATGTAAATGTCATGCACTGCTCTCCATACTGCAGTGCCTCGACCGGCCAGTAGAGGCCGCAAGCGCAGCAGCGATGAGAAACCCTGCCATGTCCGTGTAGCAGAGCTGGAGAGCTCAGCAGTGATGAGGACTAGGTTTAATCCCAGTCTGAGTCTAACAGACTGGATGTATTGGTCAGAGAACTGACTCTCTGGTGACGTTCAGCCTATCTGTGTCCAGCCCAGTAAAGTCGCTCATCAATAAAGCTGGTTGATTGGTTTAAGCTACGTGCACTTGTTTGTGGCTCTACCTGCGATGCGACTCGTAAGAACTTAATAGATGCGTTACCTTGTGGGTGTCGCGGAATTTGTTGATCTCCCTGGAGATCAAATCGCGCTTGTCCTCCTCCATGTCTATGGCGTTGATGTCCTCCTGAGTAAAGATCAAGAAGAACAAATCTTATTCACAAAACTGGAGTGTAAAGAACCCCCTGTACTCTCGAGTCGGCTGCGATATACTATTCTGATATAGCAATTTCATCCCAATTTAGTCATCTCCAGTTCCCTCCGGGTGGAATCATGACCGTGTTTCGTGACACGGCAACACCGAGAGAGAGCAAACACACGTAACAGTGAGGCAGTGAAGTTTGTTCGTGTACTTTATTTTTAAGTTGTTTCGAGTTTAATATTATTAAGGAAATTGAGGATTATTTCTGAATAAATTTCCTTTGGTGAAAATTACTTTTAATGTATTGGGCGCATGTAGTTTTTGTGTTTCACTGTTGTATTTTGGGCATTCGATCAAGACGTGTTTTAGGGTGATGATGGGTATGTGGCAGTCTACGCAAAGTTACCCCTTTTCCACCGACGCGGCACGGAGCCCGTTCCGGTTCCCGAACTTCACTTTGAACCGGTTCCGCGTGTTTCCACCGAAAAAAAGAGGTTCCAGACAGCGAACTGGCGGGCCAATCTGGCACCACAGAATACTTGGTTTTTCAGCCCATCACCTGTGGGCGTGTCATGTTGTACAGCATAGCGACAGCAGCTATGGCGGCGTCAGCTGGAGTCTCGTATGGAGCTTAATGCTGCATTTTTATCTTTTAAACTTCTCCTGATTACATTTCGAGCCAGTTTACAGAACGAATGCCGCTTAACGTGAAAAATAAAGCGTGAAGCTTTTTCAACTCCCCGAGCTGCATAAACACACGAGAAGTAAATCCAGCTAAACACAGATACACGTGGTATTTTAGACGGGGTTTGATGGTTATTTCACACAGATGGATGTTCGTGTCGTGGAACTTTAATGATGTTTCACCGCTCAAGTCGAGCGCTGAACAAATCGGCTATCTGTGACGAGAGTCGCGGTGAAATCAAAGCTCAAAACTCCTCTCGCGTTAATGAACTAAAGAAAACAACAACCGAGACAAACACTTCTTATCACCGATTGTTAGATCGCTGCTTTTTACATAAAAACAAACATCTGTAAAAGCAGCACAAACGCTCGCACATAATCCACACGCTCCGCCATGATATTACTGCTCTTAACTTTCATTATGTAACGCCCACCGATGATGACGGAGGCTTGGTTCTCAAAAACTGGTGGAAACGTGCTTGCATCGTGCTTCCTCTCCGTCTATGCCGAACCCCGCCCTGACCGAGGGGATCGAAGCTAACCCACATCCCCTCCGAAACATGAGCAGCAGCCGGATGCATTTTTGCCAACCGCACATTGATGAGTGTGGCGCCACCTAGCGTTGCATGAGGAGAGACACACCCTAAGGGCGCTCTTCTTCATCCCTGTGCAGGCGCCTGTAATCAGCCGGCAGAGGTCGTAATCGCATTCTGACAGAGAGAGACCCACATCCGGTTCTTTGTCCCGCCCCCCCAACTGAGCAACCGGCCAATCGTTGCTCATACAGCCACTCGGCCTCGAACCGGGGAGGCAGAGCTGGATTCGATACCACGTACTCAGAATCCAGCTCTGGTTGCAGCGTGTCTTTTTTACCGCTGCGCCACCCGAGCGGCATCTGTACGTTTTCCATAGCGTTTTTTTATTTATTTATTCCGGATGTTGGGGTGAACCTCATGTAGTTTGTCCTGGATTTTAACAAGTACATGTTTAACTAATTATCAGTAGAAAGCAAAAATCACAAAATCATTTAGTGGTCATGGCATATTGATGATACATTTCCCTTATAAATCATGACACACTGCTCTCCCCTAAATACAAGTAAATAAACTGCTTTTATACATTAAAAAGTATCACTATAGTATTTACTTGGTATCGGATCGATACTAAATTTTGTAGTGTCGCACAACACTACTCTGAGCGCTCCAGATCATCCATTGCTAGTGCAAGTGCCGTGACCATACAGCAGAGGACCACAGTGATGAATTCCCGACCTTTCTTCCTACATACAGGCACAGCCAATCGTACCTGAAACATACTGAAAGTCCAGCTCACCTCTTCCTTTTTCTCTTTTTTCTTCTTGCGCCTGCTGGCCTCGTCCTCCTGAGAGGACGCGCTGAGCTCTGTCGAGTACTCGCGGATCAGGCCGTCGATGGCGCCCTTTACCATCTGGTCTCGTTTTTGCGTCTCCTCGTCCAGAGCATCCTCTTCCTCCTCGGCACCTTCCTCAGTCGTGCTGTTCTGCTAAAGACAAATCAGGACGGGGGGGCATGTTTAAGCACGGATGTGCATTGTCGGATTGCGATTATTTTTACCCGTCATCTGCCAGGCTGTGTCTCGATCCACATATTTCTTATTCATTAGAATTAAATATTAACAATACTAATGTCTCCATCACGTTTTTAGTACACACCCCGTTAGAGCTCTTCTTCTTGGCCTTCCACTCGTCCAGCTGCGCTTTGGTTTTGGCGTCCACCTTCACCAGCAGGTTCTTGTCTCCCACTTGCAGTTCGTGCAGCAGCCGCAGAGCGCGCAGCGTGGACTCGGGCTCCTTGTACTCGCAGAAACCAAACGCTGATGCGCACACGGATGAGAAGGCGACACCAACATCAGAACACCGCAGCAGCAGGACGGCATTTATTGATATTAAAGCATGACATTTTTGGTACCTTGTAGTTTTCCTGAAGCCCCCTGAACACGTTTCCAACTTAACACCAGGCCACATTTCTGAAAGACATAGAAATGAAAAATTCAGGACAGATCCAGCTGGAAAACATCAGCTTACAGTGCCCCCAACTTCTTGAGCACCGATTTATGTAGAAACATAGGTGCCGATGCACGAGGTAAATAAATGTGATCTGCTCGTGAGGCTACAGATCACTCTTTTTTTGTCAGTACTCTCAGTAAACACTGTCAGTACTTTTGAAATATCAATTCTGAATACTGTCGGGGAGTACTGTCAAAGTTGTCAATACTACCGTCAGTCGATACTGGATACCGTCAGACAGTACAGGGCTCTAGACTAACTTTTTGCACTGGTTGCACTGGTGCGCCTAACTTTTTTTCTTAGGTGCACCAGCACAAAAGTTAGGTGCACCCAAATTTTCGACCGCATCGCATTTAACACCGCAGTTTTACAGGTTCACTTTTTTTTTTTTAAATCACTGTCCACACAGGCAATAGAGTGTTAGAGTGCAATCTTAAATGCAGTGCATTATATTATCGGCTTTACTGAATCTTTTACACAGATTCCCAAAATCGCTTGCGGTGCACTCACTGCGTATTTTGACTACATGTATTGTAATATATTTTGGTCTTTTAGTTATTTTTATATTTTACTTAACGAAAATATTGTCGTATTTTTACTTTCACTATCGCGGCACTTTACCGCTAGCATTAGCCCCTTGCTACTGTAGAGGGTCGGCTCACCTAGCCGCTGTCCGGTGGGGATGCTGCGGGTCTTTTGCTGTGCGGTGGTGGAGGTGTGGGAATAAAGGCACACGACAGGGTCGAGTCACTTTAACTGTTTAGTCAGGACTTAAGTGAGCGTTACAACACTTTACACCGCCGAGCTCCAGAACCCGAACTTCCATTCTGGGGACATCCAGCGAGTCTCATATACAAAACTAAACTAACTGCAGAACATCCGAACGCACGTGTATAAACCTGGTGCTGCTTTCTGATTGGCTGAGCTGAATGTCGCTCACATATCACCGCTACAATAATGTCCCGCCCTTCGCTATCTCTGATTGGTTTAGACCATGATATTGGCCTAATGTGTGTCTGGGTTTTTCTTCCCTCGGATGCCTGGTCGCACCGGTGCGACCTGAGATTTTTTTTAGTCGCACCATTGAGAAATTAGGTCGCATGTGCGACCAAATTGGTCGCACTCTAGAGCCCTGCAGTACTAGCAATACTGTCAATACTGTTAGTCAGTACTGTTAATACCATCAGTACATACTGGATACTGTCAATCAATACTGTTAATCCTAATGTCAGTAGATAGTGTCAGTCGATACTATCAGTCAGTACTGTCAATACTAATGTCAGTCAACAGTGTCTGTCGATACTGGATACTATCAGTCAGTACCGTCAGGTGATACTGGATACTGTCAGTCAGTACCGTCTATACCATTAGTCAAAAAGATCTACTAAAATCAATAAAAGCTCAAGACTGCAAAGGTTTGGACACTCCTGGTAACATTTTATAGAAAATAAATAAAAAGGGGGCACCGGATCAGGGGTGTGTATACTTTTGCAGGAGACATGTACATTCCCCTTTACAGGGACAACTTCAGCGCATAACAGGTTCACACTGGCACAAACCGGGACACCGCATACGAGCACCACCACTCACCGACAGCAGCTGTCTGATCAGCATGTCTGAAGCCTTCTCCGAGATGTTTCCTACGAACACGGTGGTTGTGGGACCGCTGTTCTCGTCCGGTTCCTTGAGGCGTGGGAGTGGAGCTTCTTTCCTCGGGGCGGCTACTTTACTGACCACCGACATGGTGGTGGGTACGAGTACCTGCTCAACGGACGAGACGAGATTTTAGTGCTTAGTTTCCTTACGTTTCTCTTTCATTGTCCATTGATGCAACATTACAGACTTCTAATGTTAAAGGAACGACACGTGGAAGAACCTAAACCACCAGGATGTTACATATTAGAATAAAAAAGATAAAAGTCTCTATTATGGAAGAGTAAATGTGCAGAAGATTTGATTTGTATACAATACCACTGGTGTCTGACAGCATTAAAGCAATTTTTAGAACATAATCAATATAAATTAGTGTAAATCATGGAAAACAAAATATTCTTCAGTCGTGAGAAGCAGCAGAAGCTTTTACCGCGGGCGCCGGGGCCATGATGCCCATGTGAACTGGAATCATCGGGGTTCCTGTAGAGGTAAAGAGTGGAAATCAGTCAAAGCACGTGTAACACCCCTGAAATAAGAGACTGTGTTCCAGTATACTTTACACCGATCAGCCATAACATTAAAACCACCTCCTTGTTCCTACACTCACTGTCCATGTTATCAGCTCCACTTACCATAGAGAAGCACTTTGTAGTTCTACACTTACTGACTGTAGTCCATCTGTTTCTCTACATACTTTTAACCTCCTTTCATGCTGTTCTTCAATGGTCAGGACCACCACAGAGCAGGTATTATTTAGGTGGCGGATCATTCTCAGCACTGCAGTGACACTGACATGGTGGTGGTGTGTTAGTGTGTGTTGTGCTGGTATGAGTGGATCAGACACAGCAGTGCTGCTGGAGATTTTAAACACCTCACTGTCACTGCTGGACTGAGAATAGTCCACCGACCAAAAACATCCAGCCAACAGCGTCCTGTGAGCACTGATGAAGGTCTAGAAGATGAGCGACTCAAACAGCAGCAATAGATGAGCGATCATCTCTGACTTTACATCTACAAGGTGGACCGACTAGGTAGGAGTGTCTAATAGAGTGGACAGTGAGTGGACACGACCCACTCATACCAGCACAACACACACTAACACACCACCACCATGTCAGTGTCGCTGCAGTGCTGAGAATGATCCACCACCTAAATAATACCTGCTCTGTGGTGGTCCTGTGGGGGTCCTGACCATTGAAGAACAGCATGAAAGGAGGTTAAAAGTATGTAGAGAAACAGATGGACTACAGTCAGTAATTGTAGAACTACAAAGTGCTTCTCTATGGTAAGTGGAGCTGATAACATGGACAGTGAGTGTAGAAACAAGGAGGTGGTTTTAATGTTATGGCTGATCAGTGTATATACAAGTACACATGAAGAGGAGATTTTAGATGAACCTACCTGGCGGCATCGTTGGAGGAAATCCAGCAAACTGTGGAGGGGGGATACCAGGGGGCATGGTAGGGATGGCCATTTGCGGCCGGTTGAGATGTGGAGGGAAGGACATCTTGGGTAGTTCACCCACCTACAACAACAACAGAAGAAAGAGGTCATTAGAATTGATTGGAATCCACATCTAGACATCCTTTATTAACCAATCACAGCCAGTTGTGACGTATTCAGTTTGACGGGTTCAGTCTGTGTTTACAGCAAACGTTTTGAGCATGACGTGGCATCACCACTTGGAACGGTCGATAATATGTCAGGGATATTAAACCCGGTGTCTAACGGTGTCTATTTAATAGCCGACAGGCCTGTCGTCAATAAATCTATACATTTCCATTAGGTCAGAACAACAAGTGCTTCAGGATTCTAGGCGATCGATAAGTGCTTTTTCGGTGGTTGCTAGGGTATTCCAAATGTATGGGGTGTGAATACTTTCGTCAGGTTGTGGCTACAAGCTCTATAGGGGAGCATGATTCTTCTCCCAGCATTGACGTTGAGGTGTTTAAAATCCCAACAACACTGCTGCGCCTGCTACACTCATACCAGAAGAGCACACATTACCATGTCAAGGCAGTGCTGAGTATGGTCCACCACACAAACATCCGGTGATTGGGTGAACGGTGCAACAGATGGGCTACAGTCAGTAACTGTATACTCACATACCGTACCTAAAAGTGTTGGGGATAGGGTAGAAGTCAATGCTTTTGTTCTGGTACAAAGCTGCCACCGTTGGACCCCTGAGCAAGGCCCTTAACCCTTAGTTACATGAGCAGTATTCAATCACAATTAAAACTCACCTGCTAAATGTCATAAATATAGATTATTTAGGGTGGCTTTAACTCAGTGGTTAGGTCCTGGATTAGTAATCAGAAGGTCTTTGGTTCAAGCCCCATTACTGCCAGGCTGCACTGTTGGACCCCTGAGCAAGGCCCTTAACCCTAAATTCATTGTCCAGCATACATAAACGCAGTGAATGTGTATTTATATACTGTATTTACCTCAGAGCTAAACAAGACAGGAACTATAATAGTACACCTGGGGTGTACGGATTACTGTTAACACTACTGGTGACCCATACACCCAGTCAGGTAGTGAATACTGGCTTTTATTTTCGATTCATCTTACTCAAATTGAGTGCTTTACTGCAGTGAGACATCACTGAGGTGACCGGAATCATTTTATAGATAATATGTTGTCAAACTGACGTGTAATAGTACTTTTAAAAAAACGTACGGAACACTGTGACCACACATTACAGATTACTTTTTAATATCTGCGCTTCATACAGTATGACGGTTATAAAAAAGCTAAACGTTGCTAGCTAATATCAAACAGGCAAACTACATTCTATTTAAATTATAAGTGCTGTTTATGAAGGGTTTATTATTTCAGTATAATTGTTTGAACGTGTAACGTGTTTGTAGCTCAACAGCACAGCGAGCTAACTGGCTAATTAGCATCCGCGAGCCTTGTTAGCATGCTAAGCTACATGCTGCTAACTCGTGCCGCTCGACGCTTTAAATCCCTCGTTATTGCGTTTAAACACGCCGAACACGAACACACACGTTTTAAACATTGATTAAAGGATTATTAATGAGTAATTTACTCACCCGGAGCGGTTAAACCGATCTTTTTCTGATATAAGGTAGAATGAATGTGAGTGGATGAAAAGCGGTGTAAAGAGAGATCAGAGCGCCGGTGTTTCCGCTACATACAATAAAAGTCCTCAGTACAGCACAGATTTCTTTATTAATGACAAAAATGAGAATAAAAACAACAAAGTCAGTGCACAGTGGGTTCTTTATAACCTTAATTTCATTTCATATATGTTTACTCGGAATAATTTCCTTCATTATGAATGACCACAACATGTCAGTAGCCTATTTATCACTGTTACATAACCTTTACGTTTAAATGCTGACTAATGCACGTTTACAATACAATTATTTGCAATTTCACTGTTAATCAAGTCTTTAGCTTTGCAATCCTGCACCACAATTTAACAAGAAAGGTCTGAAGTGCAGGCAGGCCGGTCTAGCACCTGGCAGCATTCTGTGATTATCCAGACAGTAAAAGTCCTCAGTACAGCACAGATTTCTTTATTAATGACAAAAAAAATCTAAATAAAACAAACAAAAAAACAGTGATTTGTGGATTCTCTTTAACCTTCATTTTGATTTCATATATGTTTGTTTTGAATAATTGTTTTTATTATGAATGCCCACAACATGTCCAAAATAGTTGGCACAGTAGCCTGTTTATCAGTTACATCACCGTTTTATTTGTAATTTCTCTGTTAATCAAGTCTTTAGCTTTGCAATCCTGAACCGCAAGTTTAACAAGGGACAGGTCTGAAGTGCAGGCAGGCCGGTTTAGCACCTGGCAGCACTCTCTGATTATGCAGACAATTTGTCTGTGTTTTATTATGTACCTCAATTACAGGAAAATGGAAAGCAAAACAAAAGGCAGTAATTTGTTTTCTTTCTTAACACACACACACACACACACACACACACACACACACACACACACACAATTTAATCACAATCACAATATTTATGGATTTTCAACCAATCTAGTTGTATCCAGTTACCAAATCAAATCAAGGTTTATTTGTCACATACAGTCATACACAGTACAACTGGCAGTGAAATGCTTTTGTGACTGCTCAGCCACATTAGTTACAAAATCCACAAAATAGTCAAAATATATATTTATACAAAAAATATAGAAAGGTTTTTTAAAATGTAAAAATGTAGAAAATTATAATTATAATTTAAAAAATAGAAACAATTTAAAGTGAACAAGTGTGTAGAAAGTACTGCAGAAACTGTGCAACATAATGCTATAGAGATGTGATTACTATACACAAATACATACATATACACACACACATACTGTATATGTGTATATATATATATATATATATATATATATATATATATATATATATATATATATATATATATATATATATATATACAGTGTATCACAAAAGTGAGTACACCCCTCACATTTCTGCAGATATTTAAGTATATCTTTTCATGGGACAACACTGACAAAATGACACTTTGACACAATGAAAAGTAGTCTGTGTGCAGCTTATATAACAGTGTAAATTTATTCTTCCCTCAAAATAACTCAATATACAGCCATTAATGTCTAAACCACCGGCAACAAAAGTGAGTACACCCCTTAGTGAAAGTTCCTGAAGTGTCAATATTTTGTGTGGCCATCATTATTTCCCAGAACTGCCTTAACTCTCCTGGGCATGGAGTTTACCAGAGCTTCACAGGTTGCCACTGGAATGCTTTTCCACTCCTCCATGACGACATCACGGAGCTGGCGGATATTCGAGACTTTGCGCTCCTCCACCTTCCGCTTGAGGATGCCCCAAAGATGTTCTATTGGGTTTAGGTCTGGAGACATGCTTGGCCAGTCCATCACCTTTACCTTCAGCCTCTTCAATAAAGCAGTGGTCGTCTTAGAGGTGTGTTTGGGGTCATTATCATGCTGGAACACTGCCCTGCGACCCAGTTTCCGGAGGGAGGGGATCATGCTCTGCTTCAGTATTTCACAGTACATATTGGAGTTCATGTGTCCCTCAATGAAATGTAACTCCCCAACACCTGCTGCACTCATGCAGCCCCAGACCATGGCATTCCCACCACCATGCTTGACTGTAGGCATGACACACTTATCTTTGTACTCCTCACCTGATTGCCGCCACACATGCTTGAGACCATCTAAACCAAACAAATTAATCTTGGTCTCATCAGACCATAGGACATGGTTCCAGTAATCCATGTCCTTTGTTGACATGTCTTCAGCAAACTGTTTGCGGGCTTTCTTGTGTAGAGACTTCAGAAGAGGCTTCCTTCTGGGGTGACAGTCATGCAGACCAATTTGATGTAGTGTGCGGCGTATGGTCTGAGCACTGACAGGCTGACCCCCCACCTTTTCAATCTCTGCAGCAATGCTGACAGCACTCCTGCGCCTATCTTTTAAAGACAGCGGTTGGATGTGACGCTGAGCACGTGCACTCAGCTTCTTTGGACGACCAACGCGAGGTCTGTTCTGAGTGGACCCTGCTCTTTTAAAACGCTGGATGATCTTGGCCACTGTGCTGCAGCTCAGTTTCAGGGTGTTGGCAATCTTCTTTTAGCCTTGGCCATCTTCATGTAGCGCAACAATTCGTCTTTTAAGATCCTCAGAGAGTTCTTTGCCATGAGGTGCCATGTTGGAACTTTCAGTGACCAGTATGAGAAAGTGTGAGAGCTGTACTACTAAATTGAACACACCTGCTCCCTATGCACACCTGAGACCTAGTAACACTAACGAGTCACATGACATTTTGGAGGGAAAATGACAAGCAGTGCTCAGTTTGGACATTTAGGGGTGTAGTCTCTTAGGGGTGTACTCACTTTTGTTGCCGGTGGTTTAGACATTAATGGCTGTGTATTGAGTTATTTTGAGGGAAGAATAAATTTACACTGTTATATAAGCTGCACACAGACTACTTTTCATTGTGTCAAAGTGTCATTTTGTCAGTGTTGTCCCATGAAAAGATATACTTAAATATCTGCAGAAATGTGAGGGGTGTACTCACTTTTGTGATACACTGTATATAAACTGTATACATGCATATATTTATATACACATATACTGTATATGTCTATATACTGTATATACACACATATATACAACCCCTGGCAAAAATTATGGAATCACCACTCTTGGAAGATGTTCTGTCAATTGTTTAATTTTGTAGAAAAAAAATAAATCACAGACATGCCACAAAACTATCATTTTTCAAAATGTCAACCTTCTGGCATTAAGAAACAATAAAAAAAAGAAACAAATATAATAGTTGTGGTCAGTCACAATTGCTTTTTTTAGATCAAGTAGAGGAAAAAAATATGGAATCACTCTGTAATTTGCAGTTTAAAAACAAAACATCTACAGCAGATTAGATTTGCTAATTATTCTTCAGTTTAAAAAGAGTGCTTACACCTCGGAGAGCTGTTGCACAAAGCAGATTGTCATAAATCATGGTTCCAACACAAGATATGTCAGTTGAAACAAATGAGAGGATTATAAAACTCCTTCAAGAAGATAAATCATTGTGGAATGTCGCAAAAGATGTTGGTTGTTCCCAGTAAGCTGTGTTTAAAATCTGGACCAAGTACAAACAAAATGGGAAGGTTGTAAAAGGGAAGCATACTGGTAGACCAAGTAAGACATCAAAGCATCAAGATAGAAAACTTAAAGCAATATGTCTTGAAAACAGAAAATGCACAACAAAACAAATGAGAAACAAGTGGCCGGAAAGTGGAGTCAATGTCTGTGACTGAACTGTAAGAAATCACCTAATAGAAATGGGATTTACATACAGAAAAGCCAAACAAAAGCCATCATTAACACCTAAAAAGAAAAGAACAAGGTTAAAGTAGGCTAAAGAAAAGCAATCGTGGACTGTGGGTGACTGGATAAAAGTAATCTTCAGTGATGAATCGCGAATCTGCATTGGGCAAGGTGATGATGCTGGAACTTTTGTTTGGTGTCTGTCCAATGAAATTTATGAAGATAACTGCCTAAAGAAAACATGTTAATTTTCACAGTTGTTGATGATATGGGCCTGCATGTCGGGTAAAGGCACAGGGGAGATGGTCTTCAATAAAAGCCAAAGTCCACATTGAAATTTTGGACGCTTTTCTTATTCCATCAGTTGAAAGGATGTTTGGTGATGATGACTTCATTTTTCAAGATGATAATGCATCTTGCCATAGGACAAAGGACGTGAAAACTTTCCTTCAAGAAAACATATAATGTCAATGGCATGGCCTGCAAATAGTCCGGATCTCAATCCATTTGAAAATCTCTGATGGAAATGGAAGAAAATGGTCAATGACAAGGTTCCAACCTGCAAAGCTGATCTGGCAACAGCAAGAGACAGTTGAAGGCAGATTGATGAAGAATACTGTTTGTCATTAGTTAACTCCATGCCTCAGAGAGTTTAAACCATTATAAAAGCCAGAGGTGGTGCAACAAAGTAATAATGGTGCAGTGTTTTCTAATGATTCCATAATTTTTTCCTCAGATTTGAGTGATTCCATATTTTTTTCCTCTACTTGATCTAAAAAAAAGCAATTGTGACTGACCACAACTATTATATTTGTTTCTTTTTTTATTGTTTCTTAATGCCAGAGGGTTGACAGTTTGAGAAATGATAGTTTTGTGGCATGTCTGTGATTTATTTTTTTTCTACAAAATTAAACAATTGAAAGAACATCTTCCAAGAGTGGTGATTCCATAATTTTTGCCAGGGGTTGTACATATCAATTAGATTGTGGAAGTTGTGTAAATTTAGTCCTGAATGCTATTTTCATTGAGGACTTAAAAAGCTTGTGGGAAAAAGCTTGTGGGTACCACAAGTATTGTTTATAGTATTTTTTATTCTATGTTTATATATGTAGTGTTCCTTTTTCTATTAGTTAATTAGATGTATATATGTTGACAACCTGCACCAAGAGAAATTCCTTGTACACCTAGTACTTGGCGAATAATAAAGATTCTGATTATATATATATATATATATATATATATATATATACAGTATATATAAACGAAGTTGGCAGTAGTACAAGTAGAATCGTGTAATTGGGGGAGAAAAATGGTGAAAGATGCATAAACAGAAAATACAAAAAATAAATACATTTATGGATTTTTTTTTCCATTTTATCAGTGTGAGAAAGAGAGTACGTATAACTAAGTCTCAAACAGTGATCTTCTTATAACTCTTCTTATAACTGTAATAATTCTGGAGGGCTTTCTCTCACAATAAACTCATACCTTCTCACTGTACATGCACTTTAACTGGACTCTATATCTAAGCGTACTTCTTGTTTACTCAAACCTAAGCTGCTAACACTACCTCAGACCTGTTTATGCACCTATGCACCTTGTTAATGCACCTTTGTCTTTGTCCATGCACCTTGTCTAAGCACCTTTTATGTATGCACCTTTTCCCCCCACCCCTTCTCCCCTATTGTCTTTACACTATTGTCTTTACACTATTGTCTTTCGTACGGCTGGAGATGTAGCCTGACAGTGTTTATACTGTACAACCCTGTATTGTATAATGACAATAAAGTTTAATTGAATTGAATATAAGACCATCGTTTTGTAATTTTTTAATGGACGAGTTAAATAATATCATTGTTTTTCAACAAGAAAACATAAAAACAATAATTTATATTGTTGTTTCAGTTATTATTAATTTTCTGCTGATATTATTTGTTGTTTTTGTTATTATTAACACTCTATTTGTTGGGCGGCACGGTGGCTAAGTGGGTAGCACTGTCGATCCCCAGGTGGGGCGGTCCGGGTCCTTTCTGTGTGGAGTTTGCATGTTCTCCCCGTGCCTGCGTGGGTTTCCTCCGGGTGCTCCGGTTTCCTCCCACAGTCCAAAGACAGGCAAGTGAGGTGAATTGGAGATACTAAATTGTCCATGACTGTGTTCAATATAATCTTGTGAACTGATGAATCTCGTGTAATGAGTAACTACTGTTCCTGTCATGAATGTAACCAAAGTGTAAAACATGACGTTAAAATCCTAATAAACAAACTTTATTTGTTATTGTTGTTATAATTACTAGTTATATCATGAATATTATAATCATTATTTTTATTATTGTTATTTTTGTGGTAACTCTTATTAATATCAACGTTATATAATTATGAATAGTATATTTATCATTATATCATTATTATCACTATACAGGAGCTGGGCGGTTCCTGAATCACCCGGGTTAATGAATCTCAATTAACCCGGATCCTATGAGTCCTCTGACTGGCTGCTGTTAAGTTCACAAGGTGAGTGAGGAGACTCACCGAAACACCGTGGACTCAGATGATTTGGTGAACCGACCTTACTCCAGTTTGTGAATCTAAGTAATGTGTTAAATATTCTAATAAACAAGCGGTTAAACACACTGGTGTTCGTTATGTGGCTGATTTTATGCACGTTATTATTATTATCAGTAGTTGTGGTATAGATTAGTAATGCAGTGTATGTTCTTGAAAGCAAAACAACAAAATATAGTTATATTATTATTATTATTATTAAAATGTAAATGTATCATAGCCCCCATGGTAATTTATTGACTGTTTGTTTTGGTGCCACTGTGGCTGCCTGACTGGGTCAAGTTACTGTGGCAATTTATTGTTGACCATCCCCCTTGAACCTTTGACCCATTAATATACCCATCTGATTGGTAGGTGAGTCCACCGATAAGTCCACCTTAGAAAAAAGTGCCAACTTGTCATTGACAGGAGAAGTGTGAGATGCCAGGAGAGTTAAGAGAGAAGGATTTATTGACAGAAGTGATATTTGGATGCATTTTCATGCAGTGAATCAATCGCAATCAAAATGTCAGTACAAGTGACTCAACTGACTCAAGTGAACCGAATCACATTACAGAGTGACTCATTAACCCGAGTCCATAAAATGAAGCGAATTTACTACCACTGGTCTGCTCGCGCCATTCGTTTGACAGACAACTGACGTCACGTCTGGGCGGAGTTTCCGTAGAAGCTGCTAGAAAGAACCGTATCACAGTCACTACCGTAACCCAAATCCTTCCGATAGAGGATATAGTTCGGCAGTTTTTATTGTCTAGCGAATTACTACATGTGGTTTTTTGTTTATTTTATGTTAGAATAATGTCATTAGACAATATAATAAAATAAAACATTGGAAAACATTCGTTCAGTTACTCGGTTTGATTCACCTAACGAGGCCGTATTGGCGTAACAACCAATGCTACTTTTATGGTACCAACAAAAGAAAATAAAGGAGGTTTATATTATAGAATAATTAAATATGTTCATTAATTATGAGCAAATAAATAAATAAAAAGGACACACGTTTATTACAGATATACTGTCAGTTCTACTGCAATATAAAAATAATAATAGTACTCATGCATTTACTCATGTACTTATTACTTAATTCATCTTAAAAATACAATATTTAAAAATTATGCACTGCTACTATTATTATTATTATTTTCTTATTAATTCTATTATTATTATTATTACTACAAATGTTGGCTTTTGCATCTTTTGCTGCTAACAGTCTGGATGATCTAAAACAAGCTAAAATGTGGACTCATTTCCAGTCTGGTTCGGTCCATCTGAGATGAGTTTGTAACCAGAAAACTTAGTCTTATTTATGCATTTAACTTTCAGGTTGTATTTCTTGATGCAGCTTGATGCAGCTTGATGCAGAGGTGGACTGTGTTTAGTGGCAATGATTTTCCAAAGCACTCCAAAGCCTATATACTTATCTATATTTATCACAGTAGCATGACTGCTTCTAATGCAATGCTGTCTAAGGTCTAGAAGGTCTCAAATCTTGAGTAGTTTGTATACTTGCCCTTCATGAACTGAGAATCCCATCACAATATTGTGTATGACCTAAATAATGTGCAATATTACTTTAAGAAATGTTCTTCATGAATGGATTGGCAATAACATGGTAAACCTTTAGTGGATCATGATTCCTCCACTTGTTATCAGTTCACCTGCACATTGTGGAATTGTTTAAAACTCTGTCACTTAAATATTTTATAACCTTTTCAAATTTATTCTGCCCATGTCCCAATATTTTTTTAATGTGTTGCAAGCATGGAATCCAAAATTAGCTTCTATTTACAAAATACAATGAAATTGATCTGAATGATGAATATTTTACAATGTAACGCTTACATACTATTTATTTGTATTAATTTGAACTTTATTATTTCGTATTAATATTATAAAATGCATTATAAGAATATTCTTATCGTTTTAAATGATTATTGTGCTGCATTTCGTCGTGGTTTATGATGTTTATGATGATGCTCTGTACTGTTGTGCCTCAGGCGGAGCGCGGAGTGATACATCAATTCTATAGTATATAAAGTGTTCACTGGCCAATTCTCGTTCCCGTCCTTCTGTAACTCCCTGCACCAGAGCGCAGCGGAGAGTGTTAAAGTGTTCATCTGGTAGCATTTTATTCAAGACAAGTCAACGAAACAAAGCAAGGTGAGAGATGAGCCTCGTTTGTCTTTTTTAATCTATATATTTTTCATATATCTTTATGTTGAATTTAGTCGCACCACACCTTGAGCCGGGTTAGTTTCATTTAAGCCGGTCACGATGACTGTAATACGCAGCTAAAGATGTTCTTACTTTATTTTACAATCACTTACTGATACAGTTTCTTTAAATATTTCCTAATTTGTGAATCGGTGTTAGTTTGGACGTTCTGTTTCTTGGTGAAATGATAGAAATCGATTGGAACAATGGCTATGCGGTAGTCTGTGGCTGAACCTCATTTAGCACCGTGCTCGCTACAGTAGTGCACTACATGGTGTAAGAAGTGAACGAGTCCTTTTCCCTTCTTAGTGCACTTTAGGGTTCACAAGAATGTATTTGGGATACAGCCAACCGACCGCATGCCTCTCTGCCATTAGGATAATGTGGTTAATGCTCAGGTTTGCTGTGGATCAATAATATCTCGGTATATTCGATTTAATCGTTTGTACCACCAAAATACAGCGTTTTATTATATAGCTACTACAAATAGACTTTATTCTTTGAACGTATTTACAAATTCCAGTGTTTTTGTACTATATTTGAGTGAGTGTGTAAATAAGCTGGAATATTATATATACACTATAAATATAATTAATTTCAAGTTTAAATCCAGCCCTGATATTCACGCTTTCATTCTGTTCGGTTAATGCGACATGAATCCTCATCATGGTACTATTAGGTAACTTGGCCATTGTGAAGCACGTGGTTGCTCCTTTGTGCACACGGAAGTTCAGCCATGTTTAACTGTGGAGCTGAACTACATTAACCCTTCATACACCTACATTATAGTTTATATAACATTTTAAAGAGATTTCTCACTTTATGTACTGATTTGGGTTCTATATCAGCTAATGCGAGCCTGTTGGGGCATTAAGTAGGGTGGGTGAAGGGAAGGGAAGGGGGGCATTTGAACCCTTTCATGACCTCACAAGGGTAATCAGTCGAATGTGAATCATTAACATACTGTTTACGTCCATATAAATAAATAAAACACCCCTGATTTACTCTAAACTGGAGTAATTTGACCAGTTAGTGTAGAATTTTTCAGCATTTTTGTCCAAACACACTTAGTCTAAGCGTTTGAGAGTGAAGTTGCCCAACAGTGCCTTATAGAAGCCATATAGAATAGGATAGAAGGCCATATTAATAATTAATAGTGTTTGGGAACTAGGCAGGATCTGTATGTACTGTTCTAGGTACCCTGTTGTAACTTCTATTCAAATATCTACATCAGGTTAAAGCTTAGAACAGGTTAACCTGGATAGGTCAGGTGTTGCAATACTGGCTTTGATTGATAGATCACTATTAATCGCATAGGGAAAGTCATTAGCTCAAATAATAGTACACGAGTACCATGTCTCTCCTTTTTTTAGGGAACTGTCCGGACAAACTGCTTAGTTAAGATTCTGTTCTACTAAATGACCCCTGACTGTTGAGATCCTGAGCTGCTCATCTTACTGCAAGTCATGGTGGATGAATTGAACTGCGTGTCAAATGCTAATGCTTGCTTTGCTCTTTTTTTTTTTTTCTCCCCCCAGATGCCTGAAGAAATGCGCCAAGAGGAGGAGGCTGAGACCTTTGCCTTCCAGGCAGAGATCGCCCAGCTGATGTCCCTCATCATTAACACTTTTTATTCCAACAAGGAGATCTTCCTCAGGGAGATCATTTCCAACGCCTCTGATGTAGGTACCAGTTATCTAGGGGTTTTGGGCTGGGGGTGCAGGTTATGCTTAGGATTTACGTACAGAACTGTTCATTTGGATGTGCTTTGAAGATTGATTTGTTTGCCATTAACGGTAAAAACGGTAGCTCTGGATGGTAACTGGAAGTTCTGGTTCGATCTGTGCGCTCGTCTTTCCTGCCCGCAGGCCCTCGACAAAATCAGATACGAAAGTCTGACTGATCCGAGCAAGCTGGAGAGTGGGAAGGACCTGAAGATCGACATCATCCCCAACCAGCACGAACGCACACTGACCCTCATCGACACTGGAATCGGCATGACCAAGGCCGACCTCATTAACAACCTGGGAACCATCGCCAAGTCTGGAACCAAGGCCTTCATGGAGGCTCTTCAGGTACGGTGACGGCTCAGGACTCGGTTTAGGAACGACCACGAGACCTGCGGTTTTCCCGTATTTACCTGGATTTTCTGCCTCCCCAGGCTGGTGCAGATATCTCCATGATTGGGCAGTTCGGTGTGGGCTTTTACTCGGCATACCTGGTGGCTGAGAAGGTGGTGGTCATCACCAAGCATAACGACGACGAGCAGTACGCCTGGGAGTCCTCAGCCGGCGGATCCTTCACAGTCAAAGTTGACCAAGGTACGCTACGCTACGAGTAGAATATTTGATAGTTTATTAGTACCAGCCAAGGATCAAGCGGTCAGGAAAAGCCTGTTTTTAATAATATAGCCTAAATTTGCAGTTAGATTAATGTGCAGGACAATTTGCTTAACTAAAAAAAGCAATTTAATTTGCATATACTGTACATTTACATGGACCCGATTCAGCCCTTAAATTTCTTTAAATTCGGCTTTAAGGTGTTAAATTTGACTCTCTACCCCCTCAGGCGAGCCCATCGGCCGTGGAACCAAAGTCATCCTGCATCTGAAGGAGGACCAGACCGAGTACGTCGAGGATAAGCGAGTCAAGGAGGTGGTCAAGAAGCACTCTCAGTTCATCGGCTACCCCATCACCCTCTATGTAAGCGTCAGGGCGTGGCTCCGTCCACATCTCCGTCTTTGGTTGCATCTTGAGTTCCTGAATTCTTATTGATCGTTTTATTTATTTATTTATTTATTTATTTTTCTCCAGGTGGAGAAGGAGCGCGACAAGGAGATCAGCGACGACGAAGCCGAGGAGGAGAAGGAAGAGAAGGAGGTGAAGGAGGAGGAGGAGGAAGGCGAGGACAAGCCCAAGATCGAGGACGTAGGCTCGGACGACGAGGAGGACGCCTCCAAGGACAAGAAGAAGAAGAAGAAAATCAAGGAGAAGTACATCGACCAGGAGGAGCTGAACAAGACCAAGCCCATCTGGACCAGGAACCCTGATGACATCACCAACGAGGAGTACGGCGAGTTCTACAAGAGCCTGACCAACGACTGGGAGGACCACCTTGCCATCAAGGTATTGGAGATCTGGACGTTTCGGTTCGGTCCTAGGTCCTTTTTATTTGTCATCAATTAGATTAATAACTTTTTTTTTTTTTTTTTTTCGCCCGTAGCACTTCTCAGTGGAGGGTCAGCTGGAGTTCCGCGCCCTGCTCTTCATCCCCCGCCGTGCCCCCTTCGACCTCTTCGAGAACAAGAAGAAGAAGAATAACATCAAGCTGTACGTCAGGAGGGTCTTCATCATGGACAGCTGCGAGGAGCTCATCCCAGAGTACCTGAGTAAGAGAACGTCCAGCCTAAATAAAATAAAACCGCACAGCAAAGGAAGAACGCTAACGTAGGGGTTATGGAACACGCCACACGACCACGTGTACTTCATCGTACGTGGGTGGTGCAGATGACTGATATCGCGACCTGTGTAGGAAGAGAGAAAATGCTTTGGTTCGTGTGGTACTAGTGTTGTAGTGCGGCTGCAGCAACCCTGGTTCGAATCTGGGTCACGTCAAAGGCTCTTGATGGCATGGCGTGGCACAGTGGGGTCAATGATGCAAGCTTGTATGAACCAATCAAATGAGGGCTGATGCTCTGTATAAGGTACTTGATTAGTAAGCAGAATCACCTTGTTGCCACTGTTGGACCCCTGAGCAAGCCCTGAGCCTCAATGCCCCCCCTCTTTTCTCCAGGCATCACTCTAAAGCTTCAGTGAATCATTTGATCCAAACAACATGATTCATTGCTCTGCTGTTGCCATGACGACCGTTCACCCAACTTTTGTCTGCCCCCTCAGACTTCATCCGCGGCGTGGTGGACTCCGAGGATCTGCCCCTGAACATCTCCAGGGAGATGCTGCAGCAGAGCAAGATCCTGAAGGTGATCCGCAAGAACATCGTCAAGAAGTGCCTGGAGCTGTTCGCCGAGCTCAGGGAGGACAAGGAGAACTACAAGAAGTTCTACGAGGCCTTCTCCAAGAACATCAAGGTGAGGGTGGTCCACTGCTGATACACGCTTGAATGTGATCCCTTAGGGCTTCCTAGCACCCCTCATGCTGGACCTGCATTTTATTTGGGATTGTGCACGTCCAGTTCCCCGGTTAGAACTTCGTCTGCCGCCGGTGACCCCTGAGGAAGCCTCAGACCATCGCACCCCCCATCCGGTGTGTACAAATCTCTCTCGTCCATTTACGTTCATGGCATTTAGCAGACGCCGTTATCCAAAGCGATTTACAATCAAGAGCCTCGCTCAAGGGCACAACGGTGGCAGATGTAGGGCTTCCTTTTAATTAACCCCTTAACCGCTACCACTGCCCACATCCATCCAGCAGAGGCCGCAAATCACAGCAGCATTGAGATCTTGGCAGTGGTGGGCTAGCAGGGTTTAGATCATCATATGTGCAATAATAATAATAATAATGTAAGTATTTTAATTGTGTGAAATAACTAACTTTCTATTTGTAAAAACTTTCTTAGAAATACAAACTTGAGGACTTTTTATTTTTTTTATAAATTACTGCCCCGAATAACTGGTCCTGCCTCGAAAATTACTCAATGGAGTAAACAAGGCGTTAGAAAAACCAAATAAACAAACGGTCTATTTAATAATTTAAAACAAAGAAAAAAGAAGAAAAATTTGCAGCGTTTATTCTTCTACATAAATGGGTACTACTGTAAGAACTGCAATTTCCCTCTGGGATCAATAAAGTATTTGGATTCTGACTTAACACTGTAGAAGAATGAAGCTTAATCCCCTTTTATTTATTTATTTTTTTCTTCTAGCTGGGCATCCATGAAGACTCTCAGAACCGCAAGAAACTCTCGGAGCTGCTGCTGTACCACAGCTCCCAGTCCGGAGACGAGATGACCTCTCTGTCGGAGTACCTCGGCCGCATGAAGGACAACCAGAAATCCATCTACTACATCACTGGTGAGACGCAGCACTACTTCTAGGTGACGTTTCTACAGATCGATTAGTGTGGGGGTGGTTTTAAACCCTTGGAGTGGTCTGCTCAACCATTTGGTGGAGATTACCTTGGGTCTAATATCTTTACCAAAAACAATGCAAACATGATCACAAACTTTCTGACACATACAAACTTGAGGCCTTTTTTTTTTTTTTTTTTTTTTTAATAAACTCAATAAATTCCTGCCCCAAATAACCGCTCCTGCCTTGAAATAACTCAACAGGAGTAAACAAGGTGTCAAAACAAAACAAATAAACAAACTAACTTTGGGTCTAAATACTTGAGGCAACACAATGTGATCCTGAGGTCTTGTGTTCGAGTCTCAGTGGTGCTACTCATAAGGTTTGGACTGTGGGTGCTACACTGGGGCTCGCCTCGGCCAGCGTCGGGCCGATAGGGGAGTTGTTGTAGCCTAGCAGTCAAGTCAGGACTTGGGTTCAAGCCCCACCACTGCCAGGAGTCTTAACCAACCTTGCATAAAATATACCAAATTATAAAGACAAGCTGATGAGATAAGCAGACGCACACAATACATGTATTGTTATTATGTATGTATTTAAATATGGGCCGTATCTACTCCTTGGTTGACGTGTCGAACTCGGATATTGGTAGAGGACACCGTGGTTCTAAGAAAACAGCCTTTCTAACCTATATCAACCTTAAAAATGCAGAAATACTCATAAAATCCCTTAATATAAGACTGAAAACATGTAATACAAAACCAGTGCACCAATATTAGCATTAAACACAGATTTCCTGCTATGAATATCTCATGTGTGACATGGCATTATAGAAGCAAACAAAACATAGGTTTAGTCCCAAGAAACTATAAGAAATACTAAAAAAACACTTTATATAGACATTATTTTCTATGGTGAGACCATTAAAGGGTTAAAGAGCAACCTTACTGTCCCTTCCCAGGTGAGAGCAAGGACCAGGTGGCGAACTCCGCCTTCGTGGAGCGGGTGCGCAAGCGCGGCTTCGAGGTTCTCTACATGACCGAGCCCATCGACGAGTACTGCGTCCAGCAGCTGAAGGAATTCGAGGGCAAGACCCTGGTGTCGGTCACCAAGGAGGGGCTGGAGCTGCCCGAGGACGAGGAGGAGAAGAAGAAGATGGAGGAGGACAAGGCCAAGTTCGAGAGCCTGTGCAAGCTGATGAAGGAGATCCTGGATAAGAAGGTCGAGAAGGTAAACGAAACGGTTCTATCGCTTCTCCTTTGATTGAAATATCGCTTCTTGATCTTGACCGTTCCTAACGCCGCTCCGTCAACAGGTCACCGTGTCCATCAGACTGGTCTCCTCGCCCTGCTGCATCGTCACCAGCACGTACGGCTGGACGGCCAACATGGAGCGCATCATGAAGGCCCAGGCCCTGAGGGACAACTCCACCATGGGCTACATGATGGCCAAGAAGCACCTGGAGATCAACCCCGACCACCCCATCATGGAGATGCTGAGGCAGAAGGCCGAGGCCGACAAGAACGACAAGGCGGTGAAGGACCTGGTCATCCTGCTGTTCGAGACCGCCCTGCTCTCGTCCGGCTTCTCCCTGGACGACCCACAGACGCACTCCAACCGCATCTACAGGATGATCAAGCTGGGCCTGGGTAAGACCGGGGGTGGATCGCGTGGGGCGTGCGTTCGGGTCTCGGTGGTGCCGCTCGCCTGGCCAGTGGTGGATTTGATCGCCTGGTTGAGGTTGTTGGTCTGATCAGAAGGTTGCTGGCTCGAGTCCCTCCACGGTCAAGCTGCCTTAATGCAAGCGATTTCGGACGGTGCAGGTGCCACACTGTGGCTCTCCTGAGCCTAGTGTTTAAGGTACCGGACTAGTAATCGAAAGGTCGCTGGTTCAAGCCCCACCACTGCCAGGTTGCCACTGTTGGGCCCTTGAGCAAGGCCCTTAAGTCTGAATTGCTTAGACGATACACTACTGTAAATTGCTTTGGATAAAAGCCTCCGCTAAATGATGGATTAATATCATTAGAGTGAATAAGAGGGAATTGGACATGACTAAGTCACATTTTAAACCTCTCCTCCTCCCCTGCAGGTATCGACGATGACGATTTGTCCCCCGAAGAGCCGAGCTCCACCCCCGCCACGGAGGAGATCCCGCCCCTGGAGGGAGACGACGACGCTTCACGCATGGAGGAGGTCGACTAAACCCCCGTGCCACCCGCTACCCCTTTTTAGCCTCACTTTTTTTCTAACGCCATTCCCTTCGCGCCCCGTACGAGGGCGACCCGGTCGAAACCCATCGCTGTTTTTTGTTTTTTTGTTTTCGTTGTACAAATTGTAATAGTCAAAACGGCTGTAATTTTTTGACGGTCGGTCCCGGTTACGATGCGCCTCCTGCCGCACCGAGCTTCCTGTAAAGTGAGGCACCAGGGGAAGTGAAGAACATTCCACCGCTCTACTGCTCGCTGCATTTGGGGGTGGACTGCAAAACGACCCGTTCTGCCTGATTCCAGACTCGTGTGTTCAAGTGTGTTTTTGTTTTTGCAGATTAAAAGTCGTGATAAAATTTCGACCGTCTTGTCGTCTCTATCATTTGCTTTTATGTGACCGAGATTTGAGAATTGGTCTGAAATCGAGTTTAGTTCTACAATTACTGACTAGTCCCTTTCTTTTTTTTTTTTTTTTTTTTCATGCTGTTCTTCAGTGGTCAGGACCCCCACAGAGCAGGTATTATTTAGATGGTGGATGATTCTCAGCACTGCAGTGTTAGTGTGTGTGGTGCTGGTATGAGTGGAAACGCCTCACTGTCACTGCTGGACTGAGAATAGTCCACCAGCCAACAGTGCCCCATGGGCAGCGTCCTATGACCACTGATGGTCTAGAAGATGAGCGACTCAAACAGCAGCAATAGATGAGCGATCGTCTCTGACTTTACATCTACAAGGTGGACCGACCAGGTAGGAGTGTCTAATAGTGGACAGTGAGTGGACACGGTGTTTAAATACTCCAGCAGCGCTGCTGTGTCTGATCCACTCATACCAGCACAACACACACTAACACACCACCACCATGTCAATGTTACTGCAGAGCTGAGAATCATCCACCACCTAAATAATACCTGCTCTGTGGGGGTCCTGACCACTGAAGAACAGGGTGAAAGGGGGTAACGAAGCATGTAGAGAAACGGATGGACTACAGTCAGTAATTGTAGAACTACAAAGTGCTTCTATATGGTAAGTGGAGCTGATAACATGGAGAGTGAGTGTTGAAACAAGGAGGTGGTTTTAATGTTATGGCTGATCGGTGTATATATAATGAATAAAGATGAACCAGACTTTCTGTGTTCCTCGGGTGACCTCAAACCTACGGGCTTCAGGATTGGGTGTGAAGGGTCCATATCTGAACTAGTGCAGGGGTAAAAAAATAAAAATCTAAAATATGATATGAACGTAATACAACCACTTTTTCCAGGACGTTTTGTAAATTGCAATGTAAAGGAGAATCTGTAACATTTGTTGGAATCCTGCAGAACGAAGTTGGAACAGGAGCAAAGTAAGACTAAACTGTTATAGGATATTAATGTGCAGTTTGTGATTTGGTAACAGGTGAGGGAATCGTATAGGATCAAATAAAGGTTCATGCTGAACTTCAAAGAGAATTGTCAGTACGTTTGTTTTACCACCTACTGTTCATAATATTGTGAAAAGATTAAGAGGATCTGGAGAGATCTTTGTGTAGGGCAAAGCCAAAACCAAGAGTGTGTGATCCTTGAGCCCTCCAACAGTACTGCAGTGCTCAGGAGTACCTGGGGAAATCATTGTCACTTAACACAGTCTCCCGCTACGTTAAACGACACCCCCAGAGTAAACTGGACATTAATCATGTGCACATAAAATAACCTTAACCCTGTACTATCAACCACACTAAGTTAGATTTTTACACTGCAGCCCTGATCACACACTATCAGATACTGCTCCTGAACATCTCCCACTACTGCTTATCTCCCTAACATATTCAAATCCAGTGCTCCCCAACGTTTTTGCACCACGGTCCGGTTTCATATCGGATATAATTTTACGGACCGGCATGGGCGGGAGGATTTAAAATAAAAAGATAGGACGAGCATAATAAAAAAACACAAAGTTCACAACGATACTAATTACCAATGGAAAATCACTAGGAACCCTGAGCTTTTTTCGCTGCAATGAGACGCTCCCACCTTGGGGTGATAGGAGACAATAACACCTGAGGTGTGTGTTCCTAAGGGCCAGTGATAGCTCAGTGGTTAAGTACTGGACTAGTAAACAGAAAGTTGCCGGTTCAAGCCCCGCAGCCACCACCAAGTTGCCCCTGTTGGGTCCCTGAGCAAAGCCCTTAACCCTCAATTGCTCAAGTCGCTTTGGATAAAGGTGTCTGCTAAATGCTGTGAATGTAATGTCCAGTCTACTCTGTAACTTTGTTTTGGTTGCCGTCACTGCAGAAAATCTCTAATTATTTATTCTTTCTGTGTGACCCGGTAATAAATGACCCACGGTCCGGTGGTTGGGGACCACTGTTCTAATCATCTCCTGAACATCTCCATTTAATTAGCATTAGTACGTTTTGTGTTGTGTTCATTGCTTGTTTACATACAGTAAGTTTAAACCTAGTTATTAAGCACCAGGATTTAGAAGATTCATGAACACCACACTCATGAACACCAGATCTCCACTGGGTGGCGCTGCTCTCTAACACAGAATTGCTCTGACCGACTGCATGAGGACGCCATTCCACGATCCTTAAAGTGGGCTGTGTCCCAAATCACAAGCAACTGTACGCACCATGTGGCACACAGCTCCTCCCAAATACACTGTACACGTCTTACGACTGATAAATGTGCAGCAACAGTTTAGGGAAGGCTCTTTCCTGTTCCAGCATGCACAGAGCGAGCTCTATTAAGACTCTTATAACTCTGATTTAATGTATTTATTCCCCAAATGATTACAGAACGTTGTGATGATTAATGTGCTTCTGTCCCAACGTTTTTGAAACGTGTTGCAGGAATCAAATTTGAAATAAATGTAAATTTATAAATTATTTATTGTTTTTTTTTATCCAGTCCAGTCACGGCCAATTGGATCTTATCTCTCTTATCTCTCTGCCACCCCCACCCCTGATCGAGGAGCGCCCCTTTTGACACTTGCACAGCTGCCAACCACTTCTTTTCACCTGCCAGGGAAAAAGAAGACACATATATCAAAAACTAAACTGTACAGTATATAAACAGAGTAGGGCAGCTGTAGCCTAGTGGTTAAGGTACCGGACTAGTAATCAAAAGGTCTCTGGTTCAAGCCCCACCACCACCAGGTTGTCACTGTTGGACCCTGTATACTTCTCTATATACAAAAGCTTCTCACAAGAATTTGAAGTATGTCTGTGGGAATTTGTGTTCATTTAGTCAAAAGATGACAGCATTTTTATGGCCGGGCACTGACGTCGGTCAAGAAAGCCTCAGTTGATGTTCCGGTTCATCCCAGAGCTGTTGAGTGGGGTTGAGCTCAGGACTCCAGAGGTCCAGGACGACAGACCGGGCCCGTGTCGCAGTGGGCGTGTGCCGATCCGGCTCTCTTTGATCGGATTGGGGGTTGTGCAAGAGGCGATGGAATCACAATCGGGAATTGGATATGACTAAATTGGGATATAAAAAGGAGGGGGGCAAAAGTATTGGGACGCCCCTTCTAATAATGGAATTCAAGTGTTTTAGCCACAACAGGTGTGATTGATTTATCATATAAAGGAAAGTCTATGCTTCCAACAGTTTAGGGAAGGCTCTTACCTGTTCCAGCATGAGCAAACTCAGTTTAAAGAAGCTCCAGTGTCCTGCTCAGACCTCTGACCTCAGCCCCGCTTAACAGCGTGGCTCTCCATACGCGATACGGATCTTTGTGTGATCCCAACACTGACAGGTGATAAGAAGTGGCCCCAGACCGGGCCCGTGTCGCAGTGTGCCGATCCGGCTCTCTTTGATCGGATTGGGGGTTGTGCAAGAGGCGGCGGATTCAGAATCGGAAATTGGATATGACTAAATTGGGATATAAAGAGAAGGAAGGAGGGGGGGTCCCACTCACCCACTCAAGAGCTCTGGAATGAACCTGAACGTCATTGGAGGCTTTTCGGTCATTCAAACGCTCTTTTGTGCAACTGATCGGGCACAAATTCCCACAGACACACTTCAAAGTCTTGTGAAAAGCAGATCTGCACCCATCAGATATAACATTTATAATTCGGCATTTAGCAGACGCTTTTTATCCAAATCGACTTACAATTATAAGGGCCCAACAGTGGTGGGGTCTTCCCTAAACTGCTACTTCAAAGTTGAAAGCACAGAATTTCCTTTAAATAACTGATTTATTACTAATTTTAGCAACTGTTGTGGCCGAAACACGAATTCAAAACCTTGAAGAAGGGGCGCCCCAATACTTTTGTACGTTTTGTGTATTTCAAGTAAATGAATGTAAGTGAGCCCCGTTATCAGCGAGCAGGATCTGTGGTGCCGCCTACAGACGGCTGAATTCACCGCTCGAACGTTTCTGGTGTTGCATCACATATTTGGGTTTCTTCTAAATCACATGCTCTAGGGTAAGGAGGCGCTGTGAGGGGGAGGAGGTGGAGCAGGAGGTGGAGGAGGAGGTTTCTGCTGTGGTGCTCGGTTCACATCCTCAGGTGCAGAAATGAGTCGCTGGAAGCCGCCGAACCGCCGTGAATCACTCATAACCGGCTCAAAGTTCAGCTCACGATCTGACGATCGACACTGAAGATGCGCCGGTGTGCACTGGGGCCTGAGACGTGGCCTCTGAGGCGTGGCGTCCGAGACGTAGCCATCGCCCGTCCAGCAACAACGTTTACATTTACATCTTCAGCATTCAGCAGACACCTTTATCCAAAGCGACTTACAGTACAGTGACAGTAAACAGTCTGAGCAGCAATTGAGGGTTAAGGGCCCAACAGCTGCAACCTGACAGTGGTGGGGCTTGAACCCAACTTTGCAGCAACAGTTTAGGGAAGGCTCTTACCTGTTCCAGCATGAGCAAACTCTTTTTAAAGAAGCTCCAGTGTCCTGCTCAGATCTCTGACCTCGATACAGATCTTTGTGGGATCCCAACACTGACCGGTGATAAGAAGCGGCCCCAGACCGGGCCCCTGTCGCAGTGGCCGTGTGGTGATCCGGCTCTCTTTGATCGGATTGGGGGTTGTGCAGGAGGCGGCGGATTCGCAATCGGGAATTGGATATGACTAAATTGGGATATAAAAATAAGGTACCCACTGAACAGCTCTGGAATGAACCCGAACGTCAATGGAGGCTTTCCAGTCATTCAAACGCTTTTTTGTACAACTGATCGGGCACAAATTCCCACAGACACACTTCTAAGCTCTGCAAGATCTGCACCCATCAGATCAGATATTACATTTACATTTTCGGCATTTAGCAGACGCTTGTATCCAATTATGTAATAATTTATTACCAATTATGACTGAACACAATTTATGAGCAATTGAGAGTTTTAAGGGCCTCGCTCAGGGGCCCAACAATGCCAGTGTTGGTGGTGGTTGGGCTTGAATCGGCAACCTTCGGATTACTAGTCCAGTACCTTAACCACTGAGCTATCACTGCTCTATAAGTACTGCAAACTATCAGACAACTGTGTTTAAACTGTCTGTCCGGGCTGCAGCACTCACTACTGGGTTCCAAACTGCTTAGGAAGCCACGTCGGCACAAACGGGAGTTTGATGGATCTTGTTTTCATGGTCAAGCATCTGTCTCTAATCTCAGACAGGGCTGACAAGACTGCTGGTTTTCATACCTGAGAACGACCACGCCTCACTTTCCTGGTTTAACTGGTCTTCAGTCGGTCCTGGACCATAGTGGACTGACCAGTTGAATCGTGTGAAGCTCCTGCCGACTATACCAACCTGTTGCTACACCACACCGTCCATCTATTTGCAGATAAGACAGGATGCACATGATCTCAAACCATGCCAAGGTCCTTAAAGATCGAACCCGGGTCCTTAGGATCTCAAAGCCTTTAGGGAACAATTGCTGCACCCTGGAGAGGGCTGATCCTGGATGGCAGTGCATGTCACTCCACACATGATACCGTGACTCACCTGACAGGTGAAAAGAAGCGGTTCACAGCTATGACAAGAGACCATGCCAGAGTTCTTAAACAGAATGACATTAGGGGAGGATCAAACCCGGGTCCTTAGGATCTCAAAGCCTTTAGGGACATATTGCTGCACCCTGGGGAAGGCTGATCATGGATGGCAGTGCATGTCTCTCCGAACGCGATAACGTGCTCTGTGAGACTCTGTAAGACTCCGCCCCTGGCAGGTGAAAAGAAGCGGTCAACAGCTATGGCGAGAGAGAGATACGCTCAAACTGGACACAAGTGGATTGGGTGAAAAAAGGCAGAACACACTAAAAAAACAATGTAATCCTTTGTTCTCTAACACCAAAGGTCAACATGAGTGAGTATTTCAACTCTGCAAAAGTATTCACACCCCCCCTAAAACACAGAAGAGAGATGAGAGACAGAAATCCCCTCAGTCACATTCTTGCTTGGAGGAAAGATTAGTAAACCGGGTTATAAAGGCCAGAGTGATGCACAAAGAAGTCCGATTTGTTCCTCTCCTCTCGCACAAAAGCCCACAAAAGCCCACAAAAGCCCACCCCGGGTTTCAGCTTCCCCTTCCTGTGGAAACTCGGGTGAAAACTCGACCGCGGCTTCTGATTTCTAGCTCTGCGGCTTCGACGCGCCCACGCGCCAGAGTTACGACGAAGCAGGAAGCGCGGGTGCTCATCTAAATCTGGGAATCCCTCCTCACCCACGGGGGGCCAGGTTACCATCGTGTCTTCATATCAAAACAACATCAAGCACTGAATCATCGATCGGATTACCATACGTCAGGTAGTGGGGGTCCCGATTCGCCTCATCGGGTTTTTACAACTGCAGAACGTTTGGTTGCATTTAATACGTTAGATATACACGATATGGAGAAGTTCACGTGTTTCAGCTAGAACAATCACTAACAGGTGTAATAGGTCCATTGGGTAATAAATCATTAGAGAGGTTTAGTCCAGCTCAGTTTCTAAATAAATAATAAATGAATTGGTGTGGAACAGTGGTAGCCTAGTGGGTAGAGCTTAAGACTATCAATCGTATGGTTGAGAGTTCGAATCCCAGCTCTGCAATGCAGCCAATGTTGGGCCCTTTAGCAAGGCCCTTAACCCTCCCTGCGCCAAAGGTGCCTTACAATGGCTGACCCCGCCTTCCAAACAAGCTGTTTTACTGTACACGTGTACAGGTCCTTCTAAAAAAATTCGCATATTGTGATAAAGTTCATTATTTTCCATAATGTAATGATAAAAATTAAACTTTCATATATTTTAGATTCATTGCACACCAACTGAAATATTTCAGGTCTTTTATTGTTTTAATACTGATGATTTTGGCATACAGCTCATGAAAACCCAAAATTCCTATCTCAAAAAATTAGCATATCATGAAAAGGTTCTCTAAACGAGCTATTAACCTAATCATCTGAATCAACGAATTAACTCTAAACACCTGCAAAAGATTCCTGAGGCTTTTAAAAACTCCCAGCCTGGTTCATTACTCGAAACTGCAATCATGGGTAAGACTGCCGACCTGACTGCTGTCCAGAAGGCCATCATTGACACCCTCAAGCAAGAGGGTAAGACACAGAAAGAAATTTCTGAACGAATAGGCTGTTCCCAGAGTGCTGTATCAAGGCACCTCAGTGGGAAGTCTGTGGGAAGGAAAAAGTGTGGCAGAAAACGCTGCACAACGAGAAGAGGTGACCGGACCCTGAGGAAGATTGTGGAGAAGGGCCGATTCCAGACCTTGGGGGACCTGCGGAAGCAGTGGACTGAGTCTGGAGTAGAAACATCCAGAGCCACCGTGCACAGGCGTGTGCAGGAAATGGGCTACAGGTGCCGCATTCCCCAGGTCAAGCCACTTTTGAACCAGAAACAGCGGCAGAAGCGCCTGACCTGGGCTACAGAGAAGCAGCACTGGACTGTTGCTCAGTGGTCCAAAGTACTGTTTTCGGAAATCAAGGTGCCAGAGTCTGGAGGAAGACTGGGGAGAAGGAAATGCCAAAATGCCTGAAGTCCAGTGTCAAGTACCCACAGTCAGTGATGGTCTGGGGTGCCATGTCAGCTGCTGGTGTTGGTCCACTGTGTTTTATCAAGGGCAGGGTCAATGCAGCTAGCTATCAGGAGATTTTGGAGCACTTCATGCTTCCATCTGCTGAAAAGCTTTATGGAGATGAAGATTTCATTTTTCAGCACGACCTGGCACCTGCTCACAGTGCCAAAACCACTGGTGAATGGTTTACTGACCATGGTATTACTGTGCTCAATTGGCCTGCCAACTCTCCTGACCTGAACCCCATAGAGAATCTGTGGGATATTGTGAAGAGAAAGTTGAGAGACACAAGACCCAACACTCTGGATGAGCTTAAGGCCGCTATCGAAGCATCCTGGGCCTCCATAACACCTCAGCAGTGCCACAGGCTGATTGCCTCCATGCCACGCCGCATTGAAGCAGTCATTTCTGCAAAAGGATTCCCGACCAAGTATTGAGTGCATAACTGAACATAATTATTTGAAGGTTGACTTTTTTTGTATTAAAAACACTTTTCTTTTATTGGTCGGATGAAATATGCTAATTTTTTGAGATAGGAATTTTGGGTTTTCATGAGCTGTATGCCAAAATCATCAGTATTAAAACAATAAAAGACCTGAAATATTTCAGTTGGTGTGCAATGAATCTAAAATATATGAAAGTTTAATTTTTATCATTACATTATGGAAAATAATGAACTTTATCACAATATGCTAATTTTTTTAGAAGAACCTGTATATGTATAAATGACAAATAAAGGCATTCTTTTTCTTAAATAAATGAAACGGGCACAAATTCCCACAGACATGCTTTAAAGTCTCGTGAGAAGCAGATCTGCTCTGCTAGTTCTGCACCAATCAGCTGTAGGTGCTGCAAAGTGTGAGGTTCAAACGACCGGACGACCAAGTGTTAAGTGTTTCGTTTGGGCTTTTTTGAATCAAAGAAAAGATTCAGATTCAGTTCAATGTGTCCACATAACATGACTGAATCGGAACTGAATAATTTATGACGACGTATTTAATAATTACGTGCACTGTACGTTTACGTATTCGGCATTTAGCAGACGCCTTTATCCAAAGCGACAGTACTGTGACTGTCTGAGCATTGAGCCTTGCTCAAGGGCCCAACAGCAGCAACCTGGGTTTGAACCAGTGACCTTCTGATTATTAGTCCAGCACCTTAACCACTAGGCTACAACTGTAAAAGCATCCAGTCTTCTCGTGGATGCTGATGAGGGTTCAGTTGTTTGTTCCTTTAAGAGAAACACCGGCTGCGTCTCATTTGCATTACTGAAAAGCACACAAACACACGCATGGGTTCGGCTGGTATAGCGAGTGGGTACGTGTGGGCGCAAGGTGCAATACGGTGGGGAAGCCATGACTGTACACAACACACTTACTGTACGCAGAGTGGTTCTTCATCTGTGTTGAAGGTGAGATTTCCACCCTTACCGCTCCCTCTGACTCAATTTCAGGCCAGGCTGTGTTTCAAAACAGCGCCAAAGAGCACCAAGGGGTGCCAACACCCTCGGCATCGTGACTCAACACAAAAACAAAACAAAATACCACCGCAGTATCGGGACTCCCTTTAACCGTGTTTAGTTCTTTATAATTCTGTCAGAATTCTTGTCTGATCCTTTCATCAAGCTCTGATACTGTGGTACTCTTGTGTGTAGAGCTTTGGCCTATCAATTGTGGGCTACTGTTGGGCCCTTGAGCAAGGCCCTTTGAAACTATGGGCTCCAGGGGCGCTGTATAACAGCTCGGCCTGCGCTCTGACCCCAGCTTCCAAACGAAGAACTACGGAACTACACAGAAAGGTACGTTGGCGCCCAGGTGATATTCCGCGGGCACACCAGCACCGAGATTCTGAACTTCTCGGTTCAAAACTCGGCACTGCCACCGGTCGACTAATTGGCCACCGTATATGCAGCGTGGGGGCCGGACTATGTGTGTGTGGGTGGGTCTTCATTCGCTGTGTAAGGACCCTGATTGGAGGAAGAGACGCCTGTGCAGAATGCAGGAGCGAGAAGAGGAGGGCTGTACACGTGTCGGAAGAGACGTGCTCTCCACGGATGCAATCAGGTATCTCTCAGCAGCGGAAGACAAAATTGGGTCGCTAAATCAGGAGGAAAATGCATTAAAAAAATAATCAAACTTTTTTTTTTTTTTACAAAAAATAACAAATGTAAATAAATAAAAAATAAAAAAATAAATAAAATACATAAAAATAATAAAATAATAAAAACAAAAAATAAAAATAAATTAAAAATTAAAAAATAAATTAAAAATTAAAATAATAAAAAAATATTTTTAAATAATTTCATAAATAATTTAAAAAAAAGTTTTTTAAAAAAGAAAAAAAAGGAAAGTACTTTCGTTATTATATGATGACAAATAAAAGCATTCGTATTCTGGTCAGGATTACAGTGGGTCCAGTTCTGATGGTTTGGTCATTACAGCACATTCCATCCAGAATGTGTGCAAAAGTTTTGGGACCCCTGACTTACCAAATACCATTTTTTAAAATTTATTGGTGCATTTTCTTCCAATGCAATCTGTCCTGCGACGACCCGCGCGCAGTCCTTAACGGAACCCTTTTCCACCCATGCATTCTGCACAAGCGCCTCTAATCAGGGTCCTTACACAGAGTTTTAAGACCCCGCCCACATATTCCGGTCATCCCACCTTAGCAGAGACATTGCTGCTGCAGGCACTGCCAATTATGCTTGCTAGATGGAGCCCAGCCGACCGGACCGAACCGAGGAGTTCAGAACCTCAGCGGAATATCCCGCTGCGCCAACTGGGTGCCACTAAATTAATTATTTATGGATCAATTCTTTAAAGTTTCTCTCTCTCTCGTCATTGACCCCGTCCTCACCCACGACCCCGGAGGGTCGAGGCTGTCCGTCGCAGCCGCCGATCGCTTCTTTCACCCCTAAAAGAATCCAAAAGGTAAAAAAAATCACGATGCCAGACAACCATCAAATATTCAAATTCTTTTATTTTGCCTCACGTCATTAATGCACCGTTTTATTTTTTTTAAAAGAAAAAGTACAAACAGGACACAACGGTTTGCATTTCCTCGCCCCGGACCTCCACATGCACCTTCACATTTGTCATAGAGAAAAAGAAAAAAGCCAAAAGCAGGGAAGGATCATCTGAACAGAACCCAAAACAAAGTGTCATGAAGACAGACGACAACAGACGAGTGGAAATAAAATACAAATAAAAACGCTGGGAGCCGCCTGTAACCAACCGTCCTGTCATGATTGGAACCAAAGTGTAAAACATGACGTTAAAATCCTAAATAAATAAATACCTCAACCGCTTTACCCCGGGCAGGGTGGCAGCAGTGACGCGCGGCAGGAATACCCCAGAACGGGGCACTAATCCATCTCAGGTTGTTCAGAAGAGCGAAGATCAAACGCACCTTGACGACGGGCGCCCCACACGGTGCAGTTTCATCCCAATATAGTCGTACCCGATTCCCCTCCTCTCAGAGTCGTGCGCAGTATTAATCGCCTCTGCTCATATGGAGATCTGTATCGTGCACGGAGAGTCACGCACGATCCTCGTCATCCCCCGATCAGCCAGCAGAGGTCGCAGGAGGAACCTTTATGACCCTCTGACCCCTAAATGAGCCAATCACGTTCGTGTAGGACCCGTCCGGCTGATAGCTAGAGCTAAACGTAGTGAGCGCTAACATGAAGGTAACAGTTAATGGAAGATGTGGAGCGAGTAGCCGTCGGCATTTATCCCAGTATAGTCGTACCCAATTCCCCTGTACTGCTGCAGACCTCCACTCCTGACCGACACCTATGCTGTACCGATCGCTTCTGCTCATATGGAGATCTGTATCGTGCACGGAGAGTCACGCACGATCCTCGTCATCCCCCGATCAGCCAGGAGAGGTCGCAGGAGGAACCTTTATGACCCTCTGACCCTTGAATGAGCCAATAGCAGAGCTGAGATTCGAACTTGTGAGCTCAAATTGTAATTTACCGACAGCTGATCTATCGTTAACGTCCCTCGTGTACGGAAATAAACGTGAAAGCGGCTCCTAAATAATAATAAAGAGCGAAATAAATAAATTAAGGCCATAATTATGATTTGTAGTGAGTTCGGAGGCGTTTAGGGCTGCGAGTAAATATAAAACTGTACTAAAATAAACGTTAAAAGTAACCGTGAGCGAGGAACGTCCCGCTTTCCTCAGTAAAAGAATAATAAAACGGCCTACGCACCCACCGAACACCGCCGGGACGCTGCGACCAGACGCTGGCTCAGCGAAAACCAGAGGAAACACACACACACACACACACACACTATGTAACATTTCCTCCTGTTTGAGTCCAAATCCCAAGTTTAAAAAAAAAGAGCTTCCCTTTCTGTACCTGTTTATATACAAAGAGTAAAAACACACACACACACACACACACACACACACACACACACACACAGAACCACAAAAACGTGGTTATTTCCCCCCACGGTCCTCCGCCTAGACCTTCTGCAGCGGCGTCTGCGGCGCCTTCTTGCCCTTCTTCATGCGGTTGCGCGCGTAGACGCGCAGAAACAGCGCCAGGAACACCACCACCACGCCCATGCCGCCCGTGGCCGAGATGGCGTGGCCGTACAGCAGGCAGGACAGCAGGATGGCGAAGGCCTGGCGCAGCGTCATGATGATGGTGAAGACGGCGGCGCCGAACTGGCCGATGGTGTAGAAGATGAAGAGCTGGCCGCAGGCCGAGCAGAGCGACAGCAGCGCCGCGTGGGCGGCGAACTCGCCGTGCCGGCTCATGAAGGCCAGCGAGTCGAAGAGCGCGCCCGTCTCCAGCAGCGCGCCCACGGTCAGCAGGCAGGAGAACAGGTTCACCCCGAACATCATCTGCACCGACGACATCTTGTGGCGGAACAGCTCGTCCTGCCAGTTGGACGTGAAGCTGTCGAAGGTGATGTACCCGGCCAGGATGACCACGCCCGAGAAGGTGGTGACGGTGGACGGGTGCTTGGCGCCGGCGCTGGACAGCAGGAACATGCTGACGCCCACCGAGATCAGCATGGCCGTGAAGTACTCCCAGTACTCGTAGCTCTTGTGGGACACCAGTTTGCCCATCAGCATGACCGGGATGACTTTAGAGGCTTTGGCCAGCACCTGGAGGTGGCACAGAGACAGCTGGCATGAGCTGGGCACCCTACACTGGGCTACGTCATGGTCAAACCTTGCCTGCCAGGTATCGATCCCTATTGAACTCATGAACTCATGTCCTGGAGGAAGCACGTGCTAACCATAACCCTCACAGTACATTTATGGCATTTAGCTACAGTATACAGTCTGAGCAATTAAGGGTTAAGGGCCTTGCTCAAGGGCCAAACATCAGCAACCTAGCACTGGTAAGGCTTGAACCAGTGACCTTCTGATTACTAGTGCAGTACCTTAACCACTACGCTACGGCTTGCCCTGCATGTTCGTTGTCATATAAAGCAAAAATACACCATATGGCCAAAAGTATTTGGACGCCCGCCCGTTACCTGTGTGGGGAAGCTGATGTACTTCAGGGCCTCGTACTGGCACCAGCTGCTCAGGATGTTGGAGATGGAGGCGAACGAGTACTTGTACATGGGCGCCGTGTGTCTGGGCTGCTTGAAGACGGCGCAGCAGACGCCGGCCACCGTCAGGGCCAGGATGCGGTTCATGAACACCAGGAACTGGGAGTCGGTGAAGCGCTCGCCGCTGCCCTCCTCCTCCGTGGCTCCGTAGGAGCGCGTCATCACTCGCTCCTGCAGCACGCCCCACGTCAGGTACGAACCCTGAGGAGACGATGCGTTATTAATGATGTTATGAGCTCTGTTATATTCCGTGTATCTGTTGTCCCTCCCCCACAGACACACAGCCAATCGTGTGTCTGTGCAGGCGTCAGGCTGGCTGATAGCACACAGTTTCTACCCTGCGTTTCTGCCCTTCTTCACATGGAGCATCTTGAACTTCAGGTTCCTCACCACCGTCCCACTGTTCCTCACCACCATCTTACTGTTCCTTACCACCCCACTGTTCCTCACCACCACCCCACTGTTCCTCACCACCACCCCACTGTTCCTCACCACCATCTTACTGTTCCTTACCACCCCACTGTTCCTCACCACCACCCCACTGTTCCTCACCACCATCTTACTGTTCCTTACCACCCCACTGTTCCTCACCACCACCCCACTGTTCCTTACCACCACCCCACTGTTCCTCACCACCATCTTACTGTTCCTTACCACCCCACTGTTCCTCACCACCACCCCACTGTTCCTCACCACCACCCCACTGTTCCTCACCACCATCTTACTGTTCCTTACCACCCCACTGTTCCTCACCACCACCCCACTGTTCCTCACCACCACCCCACTGTTCCTCACCACCATCTTACTGTTCCTTACCACCCCACTGTTCCTCACCACCACCCCACTGTTCCTCACCACCATCTTACTGTTCCTTACCACCCCACTGTTCCTCACCACCACCCCACTGTTCCTCACCACCATCTTACTGTTCCTTACCACCCCACTGTTCCTCACCAACATCCCACTGTTCCTCACCACCACTCCACCATTCCCCATCACTGTCCCACTGTTCCTCTTCACCCTGTTCCTCACCACCACTCCACTGTTCCTCACCAACATCCCACTGTTCCTCACCACCACCCCACTGTTCCTCACCACCACCCCACTGTTCCTCACCACCACTCCACTGTTCCTCACCAACATCCCACTGTTCCTCACCACCACCCCACTGTTCCTCACCAACATCCCACTGTTCCTCACCACCACCCCACTGTTCCTCACCACCACCCCACTGTTCCTCACCAACATCCCACTGTTCCTCACCACCACCCCACTGTTCCTCACCACCATCCTACTGTTCCTCACCACCACTCCACTGTTCCTCAGCACCACCCCACTGTTCCTCACCACCACTCCACTGTTCCTCACCACCACTCCACTGTTCCTCACCAACATCCCACTGTTCCTCACCACCACCCCACTGTTCCTCACCACCACCCCACTGTTCCTCACCACCACCCCACTGTTCCTCACCACCACTCCACTGTTCCTCACCAACATCCCACTGTTCCTCACCACCACCCCACTGTTCCTCACCACCATCCTACTGTTCCTCACCACCACCCCACTGTTCCTCAGCACCATCCTACTGTTCCTCACCACCACCACGCCATTCCCCATCACTGTCCCACTGTTCCTCATCACCCTGTTCCTCACCACCACCCCACTGTTCCTCAGCACCATCCTACTGTTCCTCACCACCACCCCACCATTCCCCATCACTGTCCCACTGTTCCTCATCACCCTGTTCCTCACCACCACTCCACTGTTCCTCACCAACATCCCACTGTTCCTCACCACCACCCCACTGTTCCTCACCACCACCCCACTGTTCCTCACCAACATCCCACTGTTCCTCACCACCACCCCACTGTTCCTCACCAACATCCCACTGTTCCTCACCACCACCCCACTGTTCCTCACCACCACTCCACTGTTCCTCACCACCACCCCACTGTTCCTCACCACCACTCCACTGTTCCTCACCAACATCTCACTGTTCCTCACCACCACCCCACTGTTCCTCACCGCCACCCCACTGTTCCTCACCACCACCCCACTGTTCCTCACCACCACTCCACTGTTCCTCACCACCACTCCACTGTTCCTCACCACCACCCCACTGTTCCTCACCACCACTCCACTGTTCCTCACCACCACCCCACTGTTCCTCACCAACATCCCACTGTTCCTCACCAACATCCCACTGTTCCTCACCAACATCCCACTGTTCCTCACCAACATCCCACTGTTCCTCACCACCACTGCACTGTTCCTCACCACCACCCCACTGTTCCTCACCACCACTCCACTGTTCCTCACCACCACCCCACTGTTCCTCACCACCACTCCACTGTTCCTCACCACCACTCCACTGTTCCTCACCACCACCCCACTGTTCCTCACCGCCACTCCAACGTTCCTCACGACTTCACTGTTCCTCACCACTGTCCCCCACCACCGTCCCACTGTTCCTAAACACCGTCCCTCACCATGGTCCTACTGTTCCTCACCACCACTCCACTGTTCCTCACTGCCACTCCAACATTCCTCACCACCCCACTGTTCCTTACCGCCCCTCCCTATAAGCTCTATTATACTCTGTGTTGTATCTGTGGTACTGTGGTATGTGTAGATGTATTGTGTAGATCCAGTTATTCCTGTTGGTTGAACAGTGCTGTGTGATGTGTACAGCTATTCTATAGGTCCCGGCATGTCGTCTGTCGAGCCGACGTTTCAACTGTGTCCACTACACCACTGAACCTACTTCTAACTCGTAACAGCTCTGACTTGCCTAGACAGCCAAAGCCTTCATGTCATCTGGCATTAGTGAGTCTTGGCCGCCCAACGCCTGAGGGAGGGCAGGTGGGCGACAGGCTTTCACTGCTGTTGTGCAAAAGCGACCTGCTGCCTGCTCAAGGCGCCTGTTCGAGTGGTGAATGATTTACAGTACAGAGTGGTGTGACTCTCCGTACGCCATGCGGCTCTCTGTGAGAATAAGGAGGCGACCGATGGCTGCACGCATGTCAGAGCGGGCGCATTATATTCGGTGAGCACAGGGGTTCACCCCCATACCAGGGTAATGCATTACTATCACAGTTACATGAAAGGACAGGGCAGACTGATGCTCACCTGAAGTCCCACAGCACAGAACACCAGCTTCAAAGCCTGCTGGGTCGAGGACGAGGAGTCCGTCTCGGTCCGGGCCGACGGAGCCGGATCGTCCAGCAGTGTGGACTTAGCGTCGCTGCCGAACACACAAGATTTAATGACGGGGAAGCAAACACCCCTACCTGCAGGAGGAGAGAGAACAAAACAGTAAACAAAGGACGACGGCTTCAAACAAACCCCGACATACGAGCGTAGATTTATCCTGCACCTCACCTGTCTCCAGGTAGTTGGTCCTCTTGAAGTGGCGAATGAGAAAGTAGCCGGGGATGATGATGGTGGAGTAGCCCAGGATGTTCAGGAAGAACCGAAAAACCCACATGTCCTGCCAGCCGTCCAGGAACGGGGAGTCCCCGGCGTCGGCCAGCGCGGACCCGCAGAGAGCCAGCAGCAGGACAGGACTCGCACTGCAACACACACACACAGTGACTTTCACTATATGACTTTAAAGTGCGTCTGTGGGGATTTGCGCCCATTCGGTCAAAAGAGCATCTGTATGGCTGACTGTTCTGGTCCATTCCAGAGCTGTTGAGTGGGGCTGAGGTCAGGAAAGGGCCTTCCCTAAACTGTTGCTGCAAAGTTGGAAGCATATTTCCTTTAAATCAGTGTTTTTTTCAAACCTGTGAGCAACCCTTGTGTTTGAAACACATGAATTCAGTAATCAGAAGGGGCGTCCCAATACTTTTGCTCATGCAGTGTGTGTGTTTTGGTGCACAGAGGCAACATTCAGCCACACAACCACCTCCTTCAGCAGGAATTTTCACCAAACAGGAAGTGCTGTTACAGAGCAGCCGAGAGAGCGCACACATGAAGGTGTCCTCACCCCGGACCTGAAGTCGTGTGAAAGCGCAATATTTAAAGCCGTTATGGTGACGTGTACAGAACCGAATGAGCATCTCGTCAGGTGAAACACGACTGATGATTATTTTAAGCATCTCTACCTAAACGAGCCCCCAGTGGAAGGATGGAGGTTCAGTTAGACGTGAAGCGTTTATGTGATCTTAGGTTTCTCAGAGATAAATACGTTTATAAGCAGCAGCATCTGCCGAAGATCCTTCACTTGAGGACACGATGACACTGTTTTGTCTGTAAGAATGTAATCTAAACACTCTATAATCGTAAAAGCTGCACCAGCAATATAAACTGTGAGGAAAAAGTTTATAAATAATTTTTAAAAATTGATAAAAATCAAGGCCGTGACAGGCTGGGTGAAAGGGTCTGAACTCATAACAGTGTGATGTGTGCGTGCATGTACGTTTGCATGCATGTATGTGTCTGTGCTTATCTGTATGCGTATGTGTGAGCGCATGTATGTGTGTGTATGTACGAGTCCGAGTTCATTTGTGTGTGTGTGCGAGTGTGTGTATGTGCATGTATGGTCTGTGGTTTCATATTTATTTGTGTGCACATGTATGTGAGTCTATGCTTATGTGTGTGTGTGTGCATGGTTCCATGTTTATTTGTGTGTGTGTGCATACATGTGTATTTGAGTGTGTGTGTGTGTGCATACATGTGTATTTGTGTGTGTGTGTGTGTATTTGTGCATGTATGTGTCTGTATTTATTTGTGTGTGTATGTATGTGAGTGTGTGTGCGAGTCTTTGTGTATTTGTGTGCATATTGATTTGTGTGTGTGTGTGTGCATACATGTGTATTTGGGTGTGTGTGTGTGCATACATGTGTATTTGAGAGTGTGTGTGTGTGTGTGTGTGTATTTGTGCATGTATGGGTCTGTATTTATTTGTGTGTGTATGTATGTGAGTGTGTGTGCGAGTCTTTGTGTATGTGTGCGCATATTGATGTGTGTGTGTGTGTGTATTTGAGGGTGCATTTGTGCATGTATGGGTCTGTATTGATGTGTGTGTGAGTGTGTGTGCGAGTCTTTGTGTATTTGTGTGCATATTGATTTGTGTGTGTGTGTGTATTTGTGTGTGTGTGTGTGTGAGTGTGTGTGTATGGTTCCATGTTTGTGTGTGTGTGTGTGTGTGTGTGTGTATTTGAGTGTGCATTTGTGCATGTATGGGTCTGTATTGATTTGTGTGTGTGTGTGCGCCATAACAGGGTGCACTCGTCAGTGTGCATTCAGTGCAGGTCCCAAGCCCGGATACGATATGGAGGGTCGGGTCAGAAAGGGCATCGGGGAATTCTGGGAGTCAGGAAAATTTTCAGAGAGAGAGAGAGAGCAGCACACGAGCACTGCTGAGGCTCTCCAGACTTTCTGAAGGACCCCGTCTGGACACGTCTGGTTGGGATGGATGTTCTGATGACTTCCTGGAGTTGCACAAGCAGGATGTGACGGTTTAACGGATGTAAGTCGCAGCCGCAGCCCAAATACACTGGACAAATATTTAGCATGGTTTAGTATGTTGACCAACTGCGATGGCTACAGTCAGTGGTGGAACTTCTCAGCTGTGATGTTTTAGGCTGCTAATCAGGATCTCAATTCGATTTACTCAGCAAGCAATTTATTAGGTACACCTATCCGGTTGGTACAGGCACTACCTGCTATACAGATGAAATATGTGGCTATACAATTACTACCCGTAGCCCGTCTGTTGCTCTGTAGACCCAACAGAAATGAACCACTATAGGACAGTTTACTGCTTACGCTGTTTGCACCGGAACTGGAGAGGAAAAGACCTTCCCTAAACTATTGCTGCAAAGTTTGACTGATTATAACTGATTCATTACAACTGTTAGCGATAGCTGTGTCTGAAACACATGAATTCGGTATTTAAGAGGGGCGTCCCAATACTTTTGTCCATTTCATGTATATCACTAACCTACAGGAGTAAAACTGAAATGATGTAAATGATGTAAACAGGGAAACTATGAACCACTTTAGTCCAGTATGATGTCCTAAGTGTCTCCCTGTGGAACTGAACCCGCTGCAACCTTGACCAGGATAAAGCACTAGATGAGAATATGTTTTTTATCTTATTAAGAATAGGACACAATTTTAAAATCTGTACGAAAACCTGAGCCAGTCTGGTAAACGTCACACACACAACGTCCAGATCTGCTTCTGAATCCAGTAGAAAATCTGAGGAACATGAAGAACCTGGAGCAGATCGTAACCATTCCTAAACAGAGCACAAACCTGGTAGAAACTTACCTCAAGAAAACTGAAGCCTTCATCACCAATAATAAATAAATAAATAAATAAATAAATGGTGGTTCTATTAGAAATGGGTCCGAGATCTGAAGTGAGCAGCGTCCTGACTTTTAAACATCAGAAACAGGTTCATCGGGTACAGGAAGTTTGCTGCTACGTACATTTAAAGTACAGCTCACCATCATCAATCATCATCACGTCTACTGACCCCTGAACGATAACCGGGTGTGGTAACGCTGGAGGACGATTCATCACGGTTAGAATAAACAGGAGAGTAAAGCGCTTCAGCTAACGACGTGATTATACAATCTGTAGGTAACTAGATTACGTGACACACCTGCTCGCTACGACAGATTTGGATTATTTAAGTTCAGTCACGTCCGATACGACGCCCGGTTTAGAGAAGCACGGACAGCAGGAACCAGGAGGAGCTACGGCCAAAATATTTCCACTTTATTCTCCTAATTATTTTCACTTGATTTATTCTTTAAATTATCTCCAATTTATTTTACTAATTATTTCCACTTTAGTCCTCAAATTATTTAGATTTTATTCCTCTAATTATTTTAATTTTATTTATGAAATTATTTCCACTTTACTTATGAAATTATTTCTACTTTATTTATGAAATTATTTCTACTTTATTTATCAAATTATTTCCACTTTATTTATCAAATTATTTCTACTTTATTGTCCAAATTATTTCCACTTTATCAAATTATTTTCACTTTATTCATCAAATTATTTAGATTTTATTCCTCAAATTATTTTAATTTTATTTATCAAATGATTTCCACTTTACTTATGAAATTATTTCTACTTTATTGTCCAAATGATTTCCACTTTATCAAATTATTTCCACTATTTATCTAATTATTTCCACTTCATTTATCAAATTATTTCCACTTTATTTATCAACTTTTTCAAATTGATTTGATTAGAAGTGGTTCTAACACGCTGCTGTATTGAGCAGGAAGGACGTGTTTCAGAATATTTTCTAAAAGAAGATGCAGCACGTCTGACGCAACCAAATTAATAAAACGAAAACAGCGTCAGGTGGGACAGTTAAAATTTCAGTGACTTTAACTTTGGTGCTTTTGAGTCTTTTTAAACGAGAACCTTGAACGGCAACGGAGACGAACAAACGGATCCTCGACTGAATCATACATGACGACACTTTATGAGAGGAACCAGTTCAACCAGCTGAAAGAGCCATTTAAAACAAACCAGCCGTTAAGAAGCCTGAAGACAAACAGCAGACAGAGGAACAGGATGCTCTGAGGAAACACCATCCGTGTCATAGCAGTAAAATCATCAATCAAAAGTCAGTACTATTAACATGTTGGATATCAATGACCTTCTTTTCCTTTTGCCCCCCTACCCCCCTTTCTCCCAATTTAATAATTTCTATTTCTTCTCTACACCTCTTTCTACATCTGTCGCTTCTTTCCATCAACCAGCAGGACGTTTTGGAGAATCACGCTAAGCTTCATGTGAATCCCTGAGCATATCCCAGAACCCCATCCGACCTTCCTACCCTCAGATACCGTCGATTGTGTCTGTAGGACGCCTGTCCTGGTCCGTGGTACCACTGAGGTTCGAACTCAAGAGCTTAAACAATCCTCTTTGGTCTGAATTTATTATGTTTTTATGTTTATAAAACATTCACACTGTGTTTAGCAGGAGCCACTGGGACGTCTTCAGAACTAAATTACCTGAGGTTCATGCCTGACTTAAACATATTTAACGCCAGAACAAATATTCACTTTAGATTTGCATATTTATGGAAAGATTACACGCCTGACTACTTGTTCAAATCGCATCAATCACGTAGAGATTGATTTATATAAAGATTTACTTATCAGCCCCAGTCAGATGAGATTAGTTTTACTTGGGGACGCAGGGCAAATTATTAGGGTTAAAATCCAGACCTACATTTCTAAACACTGCTGGGATCCAGGGTTCGAATCGCTGTGGTGATACTGGCGGCCAGGCATCTACGGCTGAGGCCCCGTGATGAATTGGCGTCCTGTTATTTCGGATGCAACTCTTGACCGGTATAAAAATGATGATGTAGGTCATGGCGGTATAATCTGCTGGGTTACAAAACTACACACTCCAAGCTTTGATGATCAGTTTGATGATCAGTTTGATGATGTAGAAAATTCTATGGCATGGCCTATCTATTCCTTATGATTGGCTTTACCTGTTGATGTCTTCATGCCCATGTAAATGAGGGCAGTTTGACTGCACTCACTCATAAAACACATAATGAAAAGGACTTGACACGAGCAACCTATTAAATATTACATAGATTAAGAAACTCCTGCACAAATACAAGTTCCTACTCCTGATTTATGTTTTTGGTCTAAACAAGCAGTCATGTTTTATGGTGCCAGTTTTGCCAGCAGGGCGTCTTCCAGCCAGAGGCAGTGTACAGCATACAGCATACAGTGACTGTTACATACAGCAGCTTCTCATTCATAGCAGACTGTTGTTTTTGGGTGGTTCTTGGATTTTACGTGACCGTTTCTTCATGATAACTGACCACAGTCAAACAAGCTCTTTTCATATATTGTTTTTTTCTAGAATAAAACACAATGCTTTGTTTTAAACCAATTAAATCTGTAAAAATCAACATGAAATTCAGAATTTGTACTGCAGAGCAGGTCAGCACTTCTGAAAGTGACCACGTCAACTCATACGAGTCGAGCAGGTGTATTGGATCAACTCATCAGAAGCTTCAGACTCAGTTCTCATGCTGATTAAATGATTTGTAATAAAAACAATTGTAGTCAATTTAAGAAAATGCAAAATAGAAGCGTTTTCACTAGTGCTCTCAGACTTATATATGGGCACAGAGAAGCCAGCTGTTCCAACAATAACAACTAACGTTAGGAACTTTCCACCAGCATATTTTGATGCGTATATATTTTGTAGATGTTTATTTACCTAAATATTAAACTGTACAGCTTGAACAGTCTGCAAATTTACTCCAAGTGACTAATAATGGACAGATACACTGCGGCCGAATCCCGAATATAGCGTACTGAATAGTGAAGTGCACTAGATAGCGAATATGACAACGCTAAGATAACGTAGGGCGCATTATAGTGAATAGTGAACATGGTGATATTTGGAATACAGCCCACTTCGCTACCTAGATACAATCGGAACAAAATACAGCTGACAACCAGCAGTTTCTCGGTATTTACGCATTTCGTTACATTTACAAACTTCAAAAAAAGAATAATAATTATAAGCATTATTCTTACCTGCATAATAACGGCGGCATTTCCACCAGAAAAGTTTTGCTTTTCCAGGCTTAAGTTGGCTAGCAGCTCGGCTAGTATTCAGTGTGAACGTTATAGCCCCCCGAATAACTCTCACAACCTAAACTAGCGCACAACATCCATCACTAAACCATTTCTACAGCCCCTACGACAGAAAAGGCGCTTATATAAATAAATACATTTATATAAAATCTGTTAATAAAGAGGCACTGGGTGAAATAGTCGCTTAAGTGCAACTCTCAACACTGAGCCCAATCACTTCAACAGAGGAGCCACTGTCACCACTTCTACTGCGTGCGCATGCGCAAAGAATCGACGCCTGCGCCGTACTGAAAACGAGCAACTCGATTCTTTAATGAATCGATTCATCTTCTGTACGTTCATCAAAAGCGGGGGGAGTCGATTGTTTTTAGTTCGAATCACTGAATCAGTGGCTCCCAAACTGTTTGGATTTCTTTTATATTTATATAAAACAACCATTTTTCAAATCGTGAAAACATTAGGCATATTTTAGGCAAGTACAGTGGGGGCCAAAAGTCTGAGACCACTGGTGAACATGCTTCTATTCTGCATTGCTTTAGAATTTAATACAAGTTTTCTCAAAAGTTTGGTTAACAAACCTTTAACGATTTTAAAAGAAACAAGCCGGGTTCATTAGTAGTGGGAGGATTTTGTGTGAGTGTGTGTACGTGGAATACAAACAGTGAAGGAACGTTGTAGCATAGCGGTTAAGGTACTGGACTAGTGATCAGAAGGTTGCTGCTGTCGGGCCCTTGAGCGAGGCCCTTAACCCTCAATTGCTTAGACTGTATACTGTCCCAGTACTGCAAGTCGTTTTTGGATAAAAGAGTCTGCTAAATGCCAGAAATATAAAGAATTTGGTTATCGTGGGACCTCCGCCCTCCACCACTCCGCCCACCCTTTAAAATATACAGTCGTGTCTGTGTTCTGTGTGTAGATGCCCGACCGGCCGATAGCACCGCCGTACCGGGCTTGTTACTGTATTTTGCCCAGCAATTAAGATTTAAGCCAGACCCACTACAGCCCTGACTGGGATAGAGCAATAGTAATAAATAATAATGATAATAATAACAACATTCATCATTATCATTATCATCTTTACTTAGTACCTTTTTTACAGCAGTAGTTCAAAGTAATTTACAGGAGATAAAAATTCAATTAAAAGAATAAAAAGGTATTAGTCATATTACAAAGAAAAGCCTAATTACACTCCAAGATTTTTTAAGCATTGTTTGGCCTTCAGATTGATAGGTTTTAGATACACCTGTAGGTAAGCAGTGACAGCGCTATCTACTGTGCCACCTCGATATCAAAGCGTGAAGTAATAAAACATGAATATGTAAAATAAATCCATACAGTCGTACTGGTGAATCTATTCAGTTTATTACAACTAACAGCATCTATTAGATAGCTCAAACTCAACCCTGCACCCCCCTCCCTAAACCCCCACAAAAATCCCAGGCATAAAAATAACCACAGAATTAAACAAGTGTCACAAAGCTTGAATTCATGACCAGCCTTCCACTTAAAATTCATCTGTACGTATGAAAGGTCGGTGTGTGACGACACGTTGCGATGTATAATAGACCTGAATTCCCTGAATGTATTTTTCTGCAGTACAGAAGTCAGTAATGGTATGATCAGAACCTGGTGGACGTCATCAGTAAGGTGATCCTTACACAGTCAAATACCGGAACTGAAACGAACCGGTTTTACCGGATGATGTGCACAATGTGGTATGAACACACTTCCTCAGTGATGCTCCGAACCCCCTCACACTGGTGTCAGGAACTTCCATGGCCTCCTCGATCGCCTTCAAACAGCATTAAAGCTCCAAATCCTTTTCCTTTCACAGACCAAAGGACTTTTCTTCTATTAGAGCTGATATATGATTCAACATCTCTATACACATCATTCAGGATGCGTATGATGTTGTTTTAAGAAGGATTAAAGTAGACGTGGCCTTTCCAAACCCTTTTAAACAGACATTTGGAGACGTTTTACGTCACGAACTCCAGATCAGAATGAGTTAAAAGCTAAAAATTTGCCGTGGTGATACTAAACAATGTTTGCAACAGGAATAATATGTTGGTAATGGCTTTCCAGACCTGCTCTCTTATTTATACTCACCAAAACTCAACTACATTTTTGGAGTTTTTATCATTTAAGCATGGTAAAATATCATCATGATCTTAAGCTATGTTTTTCTGATACTTTATGAGATTTTCTGTAACATTAAACTATAAATTTCCTTTTATCTACAAACCTTCTGAATAAAAAGCCTAAAAATCTAGACATTTGTATATTTGTGCATTTTTCTTCAGGAAGAAAATGCACAAAAATTAATAGAACGTTATGGGGTTAAAGCTCCAAATCATTTTTCCTTTAAAAACAAGGATTTTATTTATTGTTGATTGTTTTAAAAGCTCCAGCATTTCACTACAAACCATCCAAGATGTTTACGACATTGTTTTAAAAAGGATTAAAACTGTAGCTTTTATTTTAAAAGTAAAAAGCAGACTTTTCACCTCCTCAAACCCATTTATATAAACATTTGGACTCCAAAAATAGACTCATTTTACTCCAACGTCAAGAACTACAGATCAGAATCAGTTAGAAGCTGAAAATATGGTGAATTAAATGTTGGTAATGACTCACTAACACTTTGGATTCAAAAAATTTGTAAAAAGCGCCTGTGTTTCTTGTTTCTTTGTAGTTTTTATCACCATTTAAGCATAATTAATAATTAAATATCATCATGAGCTTTAGCTGTTTTTCTGATAGTTTATGAGATTTTCTGTAACATTAAACTATACATTTCATCTTATCTACAAACTTTCTGAATAAAAAGCCTGAAAAAAATGGACATTTGTACATATTTTGCACAAAAATAAATAGAAAGTTATGGGGTTAAAGCTCCAAATCCGTTTCCCTTCAAAAACAAGGATTTTATTTGTTGTTGTTGTTTTAAATGCTCCAGCATTTAACTACAAATCATCCAGAATGTTCATGACATTGTTTTAAGAAAGATTAAAGCTGTTTTGAAAATAAAAAGTAGACTGTTCAACCCCTTTATAGTCTTTTTTTACTTATCACCATTTAAGCATAATTAAATATCATTATGCCCTTTAGCTCTTTTTTCTGATAGTTTGACATATTTTGTAACATTAAACTATAAACTTCCTCTTATCTATAAACTTCCTGAATAAAAAACTTAAAAAAAATTGGACATTTGTACATATTTTGCACAAAAATAAACCCGAAAGCTCTGAATCATCTTCCCTTCAAAAATAAGCATTTTATTTGTTGTTGATTGTTTTAAAAGCTCCAGGATTTCACTACAAACCATCCAGGATGTGTATGACATTATTTTTCACGACATTGTTTTAGGAAGGATTAAAGCTGTTCCGAATGTAAACAGACCCGTTTTTAGTAATGTAGGTTTCCATTATTTTGTCCAAGCCCTGTGTTCGTGCCATGAAATCCTGTCGCTGCTGCATTTTTAAGAAACGTAATGAAAAACGTTAAATGCTAAACAACCTACTGGCATGTCTGTAGTCTTGTGAGGATCCATGAGGCTTGAACCTTTGACCTTCTGATTACTAGTCCAGCACATTAACACCACTAGGCTACGACTTGCCCACCTACTGCCATGTCTGTGGGAATCTGTGCCTGATAATCTTAGTCAAAAACAAATACGCATTTGTATGGCTTGGCATTGCTGTTGGTTAAGAAAGTCTCAGTCGGTGTTCCAATTCGTTCCAGAGCTGTTAAATGGGGCTGAGGTCAGAGCTCGTGCTGGAACAAAAAAGGACCTTCCCTAAACTGTTGCTGCAAAGTCAGAAGCCTGTCATTTTCTTTATATAACTGATTTATTACACCCCTGTTAGTAACTGTTGTGGCTGAAACACATGAATGCAAAGCAGAACAGCCAGCGGTTTGAAAATGCGTTCTTTAATAACAATAATATTAATATTAATAATAATAAGGAAATTTGGTCACAGTTTTTTAACAAGGAAATTTAAGCTGTACATGTTAAAAGCTGTAAAAGAAAAAAAAAAACTCCAGTCATTTCCTTATTTCTTAAATGCTTTAAAAAAAAAAAAAAAAAAAAAAAAAAAAAACGTGACTTGTTTCACCTTCAGGCCCAAAACACCTCGCTACGAATTTAACACATCACACAATACACAGACCCAAAACACACACACACAGCACGGGTTAGGAAAGCTCGCTCGGTCGAGAGCGCTCGTGCGACTGACTGACGGAAGTGAAAATCAGGCCGGGTACAAAGAGGACCAGAGCTACGACGGCGTGAATTACCGCTCAATAGCATGCAAACGGCGACGATTTAGGAAGCGGGGTATTTCCCAAATCTGAAACAGTGAAGCGGCCGCGTGTGCGTCTGTACCACAATGATGAGGTTGTTTTGTCATGTTTTCTGAGATATTTTGAACGTTTTAGACGGTTTGCACAAGCAGTTCAGCATTTGCATGAAATCGTTCGGTCGGAGCGAGCAGTTATCGACCCTTTAAACGATCGTCTGCGTCTTATTTACAAAGAAGCGGCTCAGGAGGGCGTCGGTTCTGTAAAAACGAGCCACGGAGGTCTATAAAATACTGATCTGTACAGAACCGTGCGCTCGTTTTTGAGACTCTCAAGTGGCGCAGGAATCTAATATGCTTACTCACCAGTTCTCAGACCTGTGTTTGAGTCTGAGTGGTAAAACAGGCCCAGAAGGGGGCGCTACAGACACAGCTGGCCGTGTCGGATGGAGATTCACAGCTTTGCACAGCTTTTCGGTGGAGGAATACGGAGAGCAGAGCGGAGGGATCCGCCGCTGGCTGGGGAAAAAGAAGCAACCGGTGGCTTCAAATCTCAGAACAAATTGCAATGGGAAATTGGATATGACTAAAAGTTTTTAATATGACCGAATTCACTATGAATTTATATACACTTTATGGCCAAAAGTATTTGGACGTCTGCGTGATCTTTTTAGCTTTAACAACAGTCGCTCTACTGAGGAGGCTTCTCACAGGTTTTGGAGCGTCCAAAAAAGCTGATCTGTAAGGCTGGGCGCTGATGTCTTTATAGAGCTTGCGCCATGCTGGAACAGGAATGATCCTTCCCTAAACTGTTGCTGCAAAGTGGAAAGCATATAATTTCCTTTATATAATTGATTTATTTCATCTGTTAGAAACTGCTGTGGCTGAAACATGTGGATTCATTCATTAGAAGGGGCGTCCCAATACTTTTGCCCGTATAGTATATATATGTTGATGCATTATCAGATCATCAGATCACATTTTGGCATAAATTACACATCTCGAACGTACAAAAACTTCCAAATCAACACAAATATAAAGCCGTAAATGAAGCTTTGAAAGTTTGGACTTCACATGGACGCCGATCTTCAGAGGTTCAGGTCGAGGCTGACGGTTCTGCCCATGATCTGGATGTCGTCAAATGGGAGCACGGCAAGGATCTAAAAAAATCAATCAATACATAAATAAATACATAAAAAAATTAATAATAAATAAATGAATACATACATACATACATACATGAATAAATAATAAATAAATAAACAAACAAATAAATAAATAATAAATAATTAAAACACAAATAAATACGTACATACATAAATAAATAAACAAATAAATAAATACATAAATAATAAATAAATAAATACATAAATAAATAATAAATGAATAAATACATAAAAAAATAAAAAATACATAAATAAACAAATACATACATACATAAATAATAAATAAATAAACAAAGAAATAAATAATAAATAAACACAAATAAATAAATACATACATACATAAACAAACAAACAAACAAATAAATACATAAACAATAAATACATAAAATAAATAAATAAATAAATAAATATATACTGTACATACATAAATAAATAAACAAATAAATAACTAAATACATAAATAAATAAATAAATAAATAAATAAATATTCTACACACAGGAACAGTGGTAGCCTAGTGGGTAAGGTACTGGACCAGTAATCAAAAGGTTGCTGGTTCAAGCCCCACCACTGCCAGGTTGTCACTGTTGTTGGGATTTACTGTTTAAACGTACCGGCCTCTTTATTAGAAACACGCACCCTGTTAGGGGCTTAAGTTCAGTGGATCGGAGCGCTATCCTCCTCCCAGCATTGACATCGAGACGGACGTTTTCCGAAATCCCAACAACACTGCTGCACCTGCTACACTCATGACCATGAATAGCTCTTACATCATCGTTTCCATCGGCGAGGTCCAGCGGCGTGTCGCCCTCGACGTTACGGATCATCTTGTTGGCCCCCGCTCGACACAGGTGGCTGGTGATGGCGGCGTCCTGGCGCCCGACCGCCAGATGGAGCGCGGTGCAGCCGTTCAGCATGACGGCGTCCACGTCGGCGCCTCTCTTCAGCAGCAGAGCCACGGCGTCGACGTCGTGCAGCTCCACGGCCATGTGCAGCGCCGTCTTACCGCTCGTCCCCTCCTAACGGGCAGACGCGCAGCGACAGGGTTTTAGAGGCATGCTAACAAACGATCTTATTTACAATTATTAGGGGTGTCCACATACTTCTGGCTGAGGTGTTCCAGATTGCTAACTGGTAAAAGTTACTGATGTAAGTGGTTCATGCCAACGAGAGTTAAAGTACTAGAGTAGTGACCAGAAGGTTGCTGGTTCAAGTAGAAACTGAGTGCTATAAACTGACCCTAGCTGTGAATGGGTGAGTGTGTGGACTGGCACCCTGTCCTGTGTGGCTCTGGACTCATTGTGACCCTGGTCAGGAGTCACTGTGGTGTTTCCTCACCTGGATGTTCAGATCCACTCCTTTCTTCATCAGCAGTCTCATCATGCGGTGGTGTTTGTGCAGCGTGGCCACGTGCAGACACGTCAGACCTGAACACAAACACAATCAACACGCTTATTAACACGCTCATCAACACTTTAAATCTCTCGTTCTGAAATCAGTGCCAAAAAAAGTTGGGACAGGGCGATATGAGGCTGATCTCACAGCTGAGATTCAAACCCGGGTCTTAGAGGTAGCAAGCTTGTATAATAGACTGCTGCACCACCAACTCTACCCCACTCTACAGGACCTCTTTCAGTCTGTAGTTCCCAGATTTTAGTCCATGTCCCACGTCTTTAGTCTCCAAATGACTGAAGACTGATCTTTAGTATTTTGGGAATTGAAGACTGAAGGATGTGGACTAAAGACTAAAAGACCTCAGTCATCAAAATACTAAAGTCTCTAGTATTTCAGTGAAGTCTTTTAGTCTTCAGTTCCCAGATTTTAGTCAACGTCCTTCAATCTTTAGTCTGCAAAAAATGAAAGCCTTTTAGTCTTTAGTCCACATCTTTCATTATTTAGTCACCAAAAAAAACTAGTCTTTCAGTCCCCATATGACTGAAGTCTTCCAGTCTTTAGTCCACATCCTTCAGTCTTCAGTTCCCAAAATACAAAACTTCAAGTCTTTCAATCTTCAAAAGTAAGAATCTTTCAGTCTTTATTGCCTGAATGACTAGTCTTTTAGTCTTTAGCCCACGTCTTTCAGTATTTAGTCGCCAAAAAGCTAGTCTTTCAGTCCACATGACTGCAGCCTTCCAGTCTTTAGTCCCCCCCAAAATGAAAGTCTTTCAGTTTTTAGTCACCAAATGAGTGAAACCTTTTAGACTTTAGCCCACATCTTTCAGTTCTTAGTTCCTGTCTTTCAGCCTTTAGTCCCCAAATGACTAAAGTTTTTTAGTATTTAGTCCACATACTTCAGTCTTCAGTTCCCAGTCTTTAGTCCACATCTTAAAGTCTTTAATCTTCAAAAACTAAAGTTTCAGTCTTTAGTCCCCAAAAGACGAAGGCCTTTTAGTCTTTAGTCCATGTCTTTCGGTATTTAGTCACCAAAAAACTAGTCTTTCAGTCCCCATATGACTGAAGCCTTTCAGCCTTTAGTCCCCCCCAAAAATAAGTCTTTCAGTCTTTAGTTCCCAAATACTAAAGCTTTTCAGTCTTAATTCATGTCTTTCAGTCCCCAAAAAACTAAAGTCTTTCATTCCTTAATCCCTAAATAACCTGTCTTTAATCCCCAAATGACTTTTAGGTCTTTCAGTCTTTAGTCGCCAAAAGAGAAGTCTTTTAATCTTTAGCCTCCAAAAAACAAAAGTCTTTCGGTCTTTAGTTCACGTTTTAGTCTTTAGTCCCCAAATGACTAGTTTTTCAGTCTTTAGTCCACGTCTCCAAAAAATTAAAGCCCGTCAGTCTTTAGTCCACATCTCAGACTTTAGAAGTCTTTCAGTCTTTAGTCCCCAAATAAGTAAAACCTGTCAGTCTTTAGTCCACATCTTTCAGTCTTTAGTCCTTAACTGAGTGAGTTAAATGTAACCGGGTGTTAAAGACGCTCCTGTTCCAACATTTTTTGGAACTGAGGTTAGTATAACAAACAGACCGGTGGAGGAAAGGTTACTGATTGGTCACGGTGTTCGTCACTGGTCTTTATATAACTGTAATTTTGCTCGGTTGTCATGACGACGTGGTTGGCAATTCCAAACTCGTCACACAACTTCCCTGTTCTGTTACTGACGATCTGAACATGAGCGCCGGAGGGTTCGGTTCCTCCGTCACGCCGTCAGTCCACACAGGGACAAGTGAAGGCAGAGCAGGTTGAAGCACATACACACTGAACACCTCTGGGGATGAATCGGAACGTCAATTGTGAGCCAGGCCTTGTAATCCAACATCATTCCCTGATCTTACAAATTTTTACTGAATAGGCACAAATTTCCACAGACACACTCCAAAACATTGTTTCTGTGTACTTCTTTTTACAATGCCAATGAACTTGTGGTCAGGTGTCCACATACTTTTGGTCATGTAGTGTCACATGGTGTAAGAAGCCAATAACTTGGACCCCTGAGCAATACAGATTCCAGCTTTTACCTTATGGCCAAAAGTATGTGGACACCTGATTGCACCCTTTACTCTGCTTGGAACGCTTTCCAGGATTTTGGAGTGTGTCTGTGGGAATTTATGTCCGTTTAGTCCAAAGAGCATTCATGAGATTTGACACTGATGGTGAGCGATCAGGCCTGATAAGGAGCTGATGAACCTTATGGCCAAAAGTATGCGACCCCCTGGAGCAGACAGGATTAGGGGCCTCGCTCAAGGGCCCAACAGTGTCTGAGCAGTAGCTGGTGTTACCTCTCCAGTTCTGGGTTTCGAAGAGCGGGGCGAGCTCGGCGGGTGGAAGGTGGAGGATCATCTGGTTGGCGCAGTCCAGCCATCCGTGTTCACAGGCGACGTGCAGCGGCGTGTTTCCCTCCTGGTCCTGCAGCTCCAGAGACGCCCTCTTCTCCACCAGGGCCTGGACCACGCCCACCAGGTTCAGGTACACGGCCAGATGCAGCGGCGCCTGAACAGAGACACGAGCACAATTAATGGATTAGCGCATATCAGCGGCCTCGCCCTGCTAATACAGCGCCCAGATTTACAGCGCGTCTGTAAGAATGAAACTAGCATCTGCTCCGAACTCCGACCATCACTGATGATGCAACAGTCTGCATGGGTTCCACCTAAAGCACAGCCGTGCTACACACTCTCATTACTCAGTTTCAGAACGAGCACTTTGAGTCACTCAACTAACCGAGTCGACTCGACTGCGTGGATTCCAGTAAGCTGGGCTCAGGTCAGCGTTTCCATTAGTCACACTTCTAAACGCTGAGCGCCGCACTTTTATATGTTCTTCTGTCAGAAACAAGTGCAGAACTCATCACACACGACATAACCAGCATAATTCACACACCGAGCACTATTACACACCGAGCACTTTTACACACCGAGCACTATTACACACCGAGCACTATTCACACACCGAGCACTATTACACACCGAGCACTATTACACACCGAGCACTATTACACACCGAGCACTATTACACACCGAGCACTATTCACACACCGAGCACTATTACACACCGAGCACTATTACACACCGAGCACTATTCACACACTGAGCACTATTACACACCGAGCACTATTACACACCGAGTACTTTTACACACCGAGCACTATTACACACCGAGCACTATTCACACACCGAGCACTATTACACACCGAGTACTTTTACACACCGAGCACTATTACACACCGAGCACTATTCACACACCGAGCACTATTCACACACCGAGCACTATTCACACACCGAGCACTATTCACACACCGAGCACTATTACACACCGAGCACTATTACACACCGAGCACTATTACACACCGAGCACTTTTACACACCGAGCACTATTCACACACCGAGCACTATTCACACACCGAGCACTATTCACACACCGAGCACTATTACACACCGAGCACTATTCACACACCGAGCACTATTACACACCGAGCACTATTACACACCGAGTACTTTTACACACCGAGCACTATTACACACCGAGCACTATTCACACACCGAGCACTATTACACACCGAGTACTTTTACACACCGAGCACTATTACACACCGAGCACTATTCACACACCGAGCACTATTACACACCGAGCACTATTACACACCGAGCACTTTTACACACCGAGCACTATTCACACACCGAGCACTATTCACACACCGAGCACTATTCACACACCGAGCACTATTTATACACCGAGCACTATTTACACACCGAGCACTATTACACACCGAGCACTATTTACACACCGAGCACTATTTACACACCGAGCACTATTCACACACCGAGCACTATTACACACCGAGCACTTTTACACACCGAGTACTTTTACACACCGAGCACTATTTACACACCGAGTACTTTTACACACCGAGCACTATTTACACACCGAGTACTTTTACACACCGAGTACTTTTACACACCGAGCACTATTTACACACCGAGCACTATTACACACAGAGCACTATTTACACACCGAGCACTTTTACACACCGAGCACTATTCACACACCGAGCACTATTCACACACCGAGCACTATTTATACACCGAGCACTATTACACACAGAGCACTATTACACACCGAGCACTATTTACACACCGAGCACTATTCACACACCGAGCACTATTCACACACCGAGCACTTTTACACACCGTCCCAGATCCTGCAGCGCTCGTACCGAAACCCTGAAGCCACATCACACACCTGAGGGTAAACATGAGCTTTTACACACTCCCCAAAATCTGCCAGAGTACCCAGAGTAGAGACAAGATAATAATAATTCTAATAAATAATAATAAATAATAATAAGTAATAATAATAATAATAATTCTAATAATAATAATAGGCAGTTGTAGCCTAGTGGTTAAAGTACTGGACTAGTAATCCAAAGGTTGCTGGTTCAAGCCTCACCACTGCCAGGTTGCCACTGTTGAGCAAGGCCCTTAATCCTTAGTTGCTTAGATAATACACTGTCACAGTACTGCAAATACTGTACTGTAATCTGCTAAATGCAGAAAATGTAAATGTAAATAATAACAATAATAATAATTCTAATAATGATAATTAATAATAATGATAATAATTTTAATATTAATAATAATAATAATAATAATAATAATAATGATAATAATTTTAATATTAATAATAATAATTCCAATAATAATAATAATAATTAATAGTAATTATAATAATAATTTAAATATTAATAATAGTAATTCTAATATAATAATGATAATAATAATTATTATTATTATTAATAATATAATGATAATAATAATTTTAATTCTGATGAAAATAATAATAATTATAATAATAATAATAATAATTAATGAAATATAAAATACAATAATAATAATAATAAATTTAAAAAAAAATGATAATAACAATATAAATTATAATAATAACAATGATGATAATCAAAAAAATAAATTCAATACACAATACAATAATAATAAATAAAAATATAATAATAATAACAGCAATAACAATAATAATGGTAATAAATATAATAATAATAAACAAAACAGCAATGATAATAATAATCTGAATAATAATAACAATAAACATTAATAATAATAATAAATTAGTAACAGAGGACCCATTATGAGGTGCACTAATCAGTGCTGCTCTCAAGCCCGGATAGAGAATCAGGAGGGTGAATCAGGAGGATGTAAGAAACTGTGATTCTGTGCGACCCCTAAATACAGGCGCAGTACGAGATTAATCACATCCTCTTTATAAAACTGCCAAAAAGCTGCTGTGTCGGACTGCACCGACCTTCTCACACTGCACCTAACCCACACCCACTGTGGATTTCCACTCAAAACATTCCCAGGATCCCCTGCAGTGGAAAACTTGAAGAAGCGCTGATGGTTCTAATGAAGACGTGGAGGTGTGAAACCCCTGACAGTCAGGACTTTTATCTCGAGTAACGCTGGAGTTTCCCTGTCAGCAGCTCTGACGTCGATCAGCTTCAGTCCTGCAGTCTGCAGGAGGGCAGAGCTGGGAAAAAGTATTCACACACCCCGACCCCTCAAGCCTTCCTTCCTGACCTCCACAGAGCGCTGGTCAACATGTGGATGACCAACATACGACCAAAAGTATCAGGACACAATAGTGTCTGTGGTAGCTTAATGGTTAAGATATTGGACTTGTAACCAAAAGGTTGTTGGTTCAAGCCCCTGTGCAAGGTCCTTAACTCTTAATTGCTCAAAAAGTGATCAGTTGTAATTGTGAGTGGCTTTAGAAGAAAGTAAATGTAGATCTAACGTGTAATAAATCAATGATATAATAATATAAAGGCAAGATTCTTCCAACTTTGCAGCAACAGTTTAGGGAAGGACCTTTTCTGTTCCAGCACAAAGCGAGCTCTATAAAGACATGAAGAAAAGCACAGAGCCCTGACCTCAGCCCCATTCAACAGCTCTGGAATGAACCAGAACGGTGACTGACGCTTTCTTAATCAGCTCTGTTGACTAAATGGGCACAAATCCCCACAGATATACAACAAAGTCATGTGAGAAGCTTCTCAGAAGAGAACAGATCACCTAGAGATCACTTTTAATACATTTTTAAGTCTAGCGAGCTTGTGGTCAGGTGTCCAAACGTGATCAGTCAAAAGAAAAGAAAACAAGTGACACGAGGCTTTATTTACCTGGTAGAGATTATTCTGAATGTCCAGGATCTCTTTAGGAAACAGATAAATCAGATGGTTTGCGAATGACTCCAACTCCTGGATTATCACCAAGTGGAGAAACCTGGACAGAACAGAAGAAGAAAAGGAGCAGAATTTAAACGTCTACCTCAATACTCAGAATATATATATATATACACCGATCAGCCATAACATTAAAACCACCTCCTGGTTTCTACACTCACTGTCCATTTTATCAGCTCCACTTACCATATAGAAGCACTTTGTAGTTCTACAATTACTGACTGTAGTCCATCTGTTTCTCTACATGCTTTGTTACCCCCCCTTTCATGCTGTTCTTCAATGGTCAGGACCCCCACAGGACCACCACAGAGCAGGTATTATTTAGGTGGTGGATCATTCTCGGCACTGCAGTGACACTGACATGGTGGTGGTGTGTTAGTGTGTGTTGTGCTGGTATGAGTGGATCAGACACAGCAGTGCTGCTGGAGTTTTTAAAACACCGTGTTCACTCACTGTCCATTCTATTAGACACTCCTACCTAGTTGGTCCACCTTGTAGATGTAAAGTCAGAGACGATCGCTCATCTATTGCTGCTGTTTGAGTCGGTCATCTTCTAGACCTTCATCAGTGGTCACAGGACGCTGCCCACGGGGCGCTGTTGGCTGGATGTTTTTGGTTGGTGGACTATTCTCAGTCCAGCAGTGACAGTGAGGTGTTTAAAAACTTCAGCAGCGCTGCTGTGTCTGATCCACTCCTACCAGCACAACACACACTAACACACCACCACCATGTTAGTGTCACTGCAGTGCTGAGAATCATCCACCACCTAAATAATACCTGCTCTGTGGGGGTCCTGTGGGGGTCCTGACCATTGAAGAACAGCATGAAAGGGGCTAACAAAGCATGTAGAGAAACAGATGGACTACAGTCAGTAATTGTAGAACTACCTGTCCAGGACCCACTGTGACCCCGATCAGGAGAAAACAGTGAATGAATGTGGATTACAGTGAGTGTACATAGCTGAATCCATGGGGTCTTTTTCACTTTGTCAATTTTTAATAGTTGCAGCCTAGTGGTTAAGGTACTGGACTAGTAACCAGAAGGTCACTGGTTCAAGCCCCACCACTGCCAGGTAGCTGCTGTTGGGCCCTTGAGCAAGGCCCCTAACCTTGTAAATGTAAATGTAATGCAGTAAACGCTTCCTCCTGCACTATAAAACTCTCAGAAGTGAAGCGGCTTCATCACTGCTCAGTTTTGGGTTTATTAGCGTCGGATGGAAACGGAGGCAGAAGCTTCACACACAAACAAAGGAAACTGTTGCACAATCAGAGACGCTGACTAATTCAGAGTTAAATAAGCTCTACTCAGAATCCTTCACACACCCCCCTCGCCCTGCCCCGCCCCGCCCGCGCCACCGAGTTGCGCAACAGTGGAACTTTCGCTACGCGCCGCAAAGTCAAATCGGGACGCCGGGGCCCAGCGTCCGGTTCTTGGAAGGCCAGACGACTGAAATAGATCCGCTCTGAGTTACTGAAGTGAATCAGGAGCGTGTTTGGGAGCGGTGCGCGTCTGAGCGCGTGGGGAGAAGAGCACAGGAAGTAGTACTCCCACCGCCACAAGCTTACAACTCTCGGCTCTTCTACTCAGAGACGCTTTTTAAAGGAACGGATCAGCCAGAACGACAACAAACTTCCCCTGATCTGAAGCATAGAGCTTCATCAAGTCTCAAAAGCTTCCTGAGCTCTCTTACACTGAGCTAACAACACACTCCTGTGTGTGTCTGTGTGTCTCTCTCTCTCTCTGTGTATGTGTGTGTATTTAATTGTGTGTGTGTGTGTGTGTGTGTGCATGTATATGTGTGTGTGTATTTAAATGTGTGTGTCTCTCTCTGTATGTGTGTGCATTTAAGTGTGTGTGTATTGGTCTATATGTGTGTTTGTATGTGTGTGTGTGTGTCTCTCTCTCTCTGTGTATGTGTGTGTATTTAATTGTGTGTGTGTGTGTGTGTGTGTGTTTGTGTGCATGTATATGTGTGTGTGTATTTAAATGTGTGTGTCTCTCTCTGTATGTGTGTGCATTTAAGTGTGTGTGTATTGGTCTATGTGTGTGTTTGTATGTGTGTGTGTGTGTGTCTCTCTCTCTCTCTGTGTATGTGTGTGTATTTAATTGTGTGTGTATTTAAGTGTGTGTGTGTGTGTGTTTGTGTGCGTGTATATGTGTGTGTGTATTTAAATGTGTGTGTCTCTCTCTGTATGTGTGTGTATTTAAGTGTGTGTGTGTGTGTGTGTGTGCGTGTATATGTGTGTGTGTATTTAAATGTGTGTGTCTCTGTATGTGTGTGCATTTAAGTGTGTGTGTATTGGTCTATGTGTGTGTTTGTATGTGTGTGTATTTAAGTGTGTGTGTGTGTGTGTGTGTGTGTGTGTGTGCGTGTATATGTGTGTGTGTATTTAAATGTGTGTGTCTCTGTATGTGTGTGCATTTAAGTGTGTGTGTATTGGTCTATGTGTGTGTTTGTATGTGTGTGTATTTAAGTGTGTGTGTATTTAAGTGTGTGTGTGTGTGTGTGTGTTTGTGTGCGTGTATATATGTGTGTGTGTATTTAAATGTGTGTGTCTCTCGCTGTATGTGTGTGCATTTAAGTGTGTGTGTATTGGTCTATGTGTGTGTTTGTATGTGTGTGTATTTAAGTGTGTGTGTCTCTCTGTATGTGTGTATATTTAAGTGTGTATGAGTTTAAGTGTGTGAGGGCATTTAAGTGTGTGTGTCTCTCTGTGTGTGTATTTAAGTGTGTGTCTCTCTGTGTGTGTGTGTGTGTGTATTTAAGTGTATGTGTGTATATTTAAGTGTGTGTGTCTCCCTGTGTGTGTGTCTGTGTGTGTGTATATATTTAAGTGTATGTGTGTGTCTGTGTGTGTGTGTGTGTATATATTTAAGTGTATGTGTGTATTTAAGTGTGTGTCTCTCTCTGTATGTGTGTGTATATATCTGTGTGCATGTGTGTTTGTATATGTATGTGGTACGAGGCTAATACACCCTCCTTGGTCACTGTCGAGGCCGTGGATTGGCTACGCTAAATTAAAAGAAAAAGGGAAAAATGCATATGAGAAAAAGAAACGGGAATCAAACCCATGCCCAATGCACTCTCAGTGCAGGTGCCACGCCCGGATAAATGAGGGTTCCATCAGGAAGGGCAAACTCAAGTTCTGATCAGAAGTCGCAGTTCCGTACCGGTTCGGTTGATGCCCGGGCTGTACAACGTCCTTTTACATGACTTTGAAGTGTGTCTGTGGGAATTTGTGCGTGTGTATCTGTACGGCTGGGCGCTGATGATATGTTGATGTTCCGGTTCATCCCAGAGCTGCTCAGGTCAGGGCTCTGCACAGGACACTGGAGCTTCTTGCTTTGTGCTGGAACAGGAAAAGACCTTCCCCAAACTGTTACTGCCATATAGTGTATCAAGTGAAGCTGAACATGGGATGCTAAGGACTCCACACAGAGCACAAAACAGTGACATTTCTGTAATGAAGGACACTGGTTTCTGTTCCCAGTAACGATTCTATTTACAGCCTGATACAGGAAGTGCTACTGTTGATAAAAACTGTGTTTATATTCCAGTCTTCACAGATCAGAATAAAAACCAGAGTTTTACTGTGACTCAGATTAAACACTTTTATTTCGGGATGGGGGCGTGGCGGTGGGTGTGGGGGTGTATGAGGGGGTCGGGGGGACTTTTGTAGGAACTTTGTAAACACTCCTGACATGGACGACGGTTTCTCCTGAACGGGGATTTTCAGCAGGTGGAACTGGAACCTCGTTCATTTACACTCAGTGTTCATTCACTGGGTTAGGCCTCTGTCCTGGAAATCAAAAGGTTGCTGGTTCAAGCCCCAGCAGCTACCACCGCTGAGCCCCTGAGCAAGTCCGTTTAACCCTCACTAGCTAAATAATGAACACCAAACAGACATTTGCAGAGGTTCTGGGTTTAAACCCCAACACCACCACCACCACCACCACGTCGGGCCCATGAGAGAGGCCCCCAACTCTCAGTTGCTTAATCTGTAATCAGTCATAGAGGTAAAGAGACACATCGAACAGTGTGAGACTCGTTCACACCTAGAGACAATTTAGAGCAACCAATCCACCTTCTGCATGTTTTGGCAAGTAGAAGGAAACCAGACAACTCACATGGATAGAGAACATGCAAAACTCTTTACAGACTGTGATCAGAGATAGAAATTAAAGTGTAGTGTGCGTGTCAATCAAGTGTGTGTGTGTGTTTAAAAGATCTTTAGGTGTTAGATCTACAGTGGGGGAAATAAGTATTTGATCCCCTGCTGATTTTGTAAGTTTACCCCCTTACAAAGACTTGAACAGTCTATAATTTTTATGGAAGGTTTATTTTAACAGAGAGAGACAGAATATCAACAAAAAATCCAGAAAAAAAACATTAAATAAAAGTTATAAATTAATTTGTATTTAATTAAGGGAAATAAGTATTTGATCCCCTACCAACCAGTAAGACTTCTGACCCCCACAGACCGGTTATGTGCCCATGAGGCACACAAATTATTCCTGTCCCTGTATAAAAGACTCCTGTCACAGAATCAGTTTCTTCCATTCAAATCTCTCCACCACCATGGGCAAGAGCAAAGAGCTATCAAAGGACATCAGGGACAAGATTGTAGACCTGCACAAGGCTGGAATGGGCTACAAGACCATCAGCAAGAAGCTTGGTGAGAAAGAGACCACTGTTGGTGCGATCATTCGAAAATGGAAGAAATACAAGATCACAGTCAATCACCCTCACTCTGGAGCTCCATGCAAGATCTCACCTGGTGGGGTAAGAATGATTCTGAGAAAGGTGAGGTCAGTCCAGAATTACACGGGAGGAGCTTGTCAATGATCTCAAGGGAGCTGGGAGCAGAGAAATGCTGGATATGACCCCAGGAACACCATCCCCACCGGGCATTTCTCTGCCTCCAAACACGGCGAGTGGAGTTGATGCCAAAGAGCTCAATTTTGGTCTCATCTGACCATATCACATTCTCCCAAGCTTTCTCTGAATCATTCAGGTGTTCATTGGCAAACTTCAGACGGGCCTGTACATGAGCCTTCTTGAGCAGAGGGACTTTGCGGGCACTGCAGGATCTCGATCCATTACGGCGAAGTGTGTTGCTAATGGTTTTCTTGGTGACTGTGCTCCCAGCTTCCTTGAGATCATTGACAAGCTCCTCCCGTGTAATTCTGGACTGACCTCACCTTTCTCAGAATCATTCTTACCCCACCAGGTGAGATCTTGCATGGAGCTCCAGAGTGAGGGTGATTGACTGTGATCTTGTATTTCTTCCATTTTCGAATGATCGCACCAACAGTGGTCTCTTTCTCACCAAGCTTCTTGCTGATGGTCTTGTAGCCCATTCCAGCCTTGTGCAGGTCTACAATCTTGTCCCTGATGTCCTTTGATAGCTCCTTGGTCTTGCCCATGGTGGTCGAGAGATTTGAACGGAAGAAACTGATTAAACCTCTCTGTTAAAATAAACCTTCCATAAAAATTATAGACTGTTCAAGTCTTTGTAAGGGGGTAAACTTACAAAATCAGCAGGGGATCAAATACTTATTTCCCCCACTGTATGTGTGTGTGTGTGTATGTGTGCATTTGTGTGTGTATTTGTCTGTGTGTGTCTCTCTCTCTCGCTGAGTGTATTTAAGTGTGTGTGTATTTAAGTGTGTGCATTTAAGTGTGTGTGTGTGTGTATATATATTTAGGTGTGTGTACATTTGTGTGTATATTTAAGTGTGTGTGCATTTGTGTGTGTCTTTTTGTCTGTGTGTGTCTCTCTCTCTCGCTGAGTGTATTTAAGTGTGTGTGTATTTAAGTGTGTGTATTTAAGTGTGTGTGTGTGTATATATATTTAGGTGTGTGTGCATTTGTGTGTATATTTAAGTGTGTGTGCATTTGTGTGTGTCTCTTTTTGTGTGTGTATTTAAGTGTGTGTGCATTTGTGCATGTGTCTGTGTGTGTGTGTATTTAAGTGTGTGTGCATTTTTGTGTGTGTCTCTGTATGTGTGTGTGTATTTAAGTGTGTGTGTCGCTCTGTGTGTGTGTGTGTGTGTGTGTGTGTGTGTGTGTGTATTTAAGTGTGTGCATTTGTGCATGTGTCTGTGTGTGTGTGTATTTAAGTGTATGTGTCTCTCTCTGTATGTGTGTGTATTTAAGTGTGTGTGCATTTGTGCATGTGTCTGTGTGTGTGTGTGTATTTAAGTGTGTGCATTTGTGCATGTGTCTGTGTGTGTGTATTTAAGTGTGTGAGTCGCTCTGTGTGTGTGTGTGTGTGTGTATTTAAGTGTGTGTGCATTTGTGTGTGTGTCTCTCTCTGTATGTGTGTGTGTATTTAAGTGTATGTGTCGCTCTGTGTGTGTGTGTGTGTGTGTATTTAAGTGTGTGTGCATTTGTGCATGTGTCTGTGTGTGTGTGTATTTAAGTGTGTGTGCATTTGTGCATGTGTCTGTGTGTGTGTGTATTTAAGTGTGTGTGCATTTGTGCATGTGTCTGTGTGTGTGTATTTAAGTGTGTGAGTCGCTCTGTGTGTGTGTGTATTTAAGTGTGTGCATTTGTGAGCATGTGTGTATATTTGTAACTCTGTGTGAGTTTGTGTGTGTGTGTATTTAAGTGTGTGTGTGTGTGTGTGTGTGTTTAAGTGTGTGTGTGTGTATTTAAGTGTGTGTGCATTTGTGAGCATGTGTGTATATTTGTAACTGTGTGAGTTTGTGTGTGTGTGTGTATTTAAGTGTGTGTGTGTGTGTGTGTGTGTATTTAGGTGTGTGTGTGTGTGTTTAAGTGTGTGTGTGTGTGTATTTAAGTGTGTGTGCATTTGTGCATGTGTCTGTGTGTGTGTATTTAAGTGTGTGTGTCGCTCTGTGTGTGTGTGTGTATTTAAGTGTGTGTGCATTTGTGCATGTGTCTGTGTGTGTGTATTTAAGTGTGTGTGTCGCTCTGTGTGTGTGTGTGTGTGTGTATTTAAGTGTGTGTGTCGCTCTGTGTGTGTGTGTGTGTGTATTTAAGTGTGTGTGCATTTGTGAGCATGTGTGTATATTTGTAACTGTGTGAGTTTGTGTGTGTGTGTATTTAAGTGTTTGTGTGTGTGTGTGTGTGTTTAAGTGTGTGTGTGTGTGTATTTAAGTGTGTGTGCATTTGTGAGCATGTGTGTATATTTGTAACTGTGTGAGTTTGTGTGTGTGTGTGTGTATTTAAGTGTGTGTGTGTGTGTGTGTATTTAGGTGTGTGTGTGTGTGTTTAAGTGTGTGTGTGTGTATTTAAGTGTGTGTGCATTTGTGCATGTGTGTGTGTGTGTGTATTTAAGTGTGTGTGTCGCTCTGTGTGTGTGTGTGTATTTAAGTGTGTGTGCATTTGTGCATGTGTCTGTGTGTGTGTGTCGCTCTGTGTGTGTGTGTGTGTGTGTGTGTATTTAAGTGTGTGTGTCGCTCTGTGTGTGTGTATTTAAGTGTGTGTGCATTTGTGAGCATGTGTGTATATTTGTAACTCTGTGTGAGTTTGTGTGTGTGTGTATTTAAGTGTTTGTGTGTGTGTGTGTATTTAGGTGTGTGTGTGTGTGTTTAAGTGTGTGTGTGTGTATTTAAGTGTGTGTGCATTTGTGCATGTGTCTGTGTGTGTGTATTTAAGTGTGTGTGTCGCTCTGTGTGTGTGTGTGTATTTAAGTGTGTGTGTCGCTCTGTATGTGTGTGTGTGTATTTAAGTGTGTGTGTGTCGCTCTGTGTGTGTGTGTGTGTGTGTGTGTGTGTGTGTATTTAAGTGTGTGTGCATTTGTGAGCATGTGTGTATATTTGTAACTCTGTGTGAGTTTGTGTGTGTGTGTATTTAAGTGTTTGTGTGTGTGTGTGTGTTCACCTGCTCTTCACCCTCACACACAGAGGAGCTGTTTCTAGCAGCAGTGGGTATCAGACTGTGTTTCCAGTGAGTACTGGGGAAATTCCACTGCACTCTGTTCTACTTCTGCTTTCTCACACAGATGCACCACAGATAAGCGCATCAGCTTATAGAGGTGTGTGTGTGTGTGTGTGTGTGTGAGCTCCAACACTAAGCTCTACTTTTGCACACAAACACGTCTATATTTATATACACACACCAGAGAGGACAATTTGGACTTGTTGGAGGAAACCAGAGCACCCGGGGGAAATCCACGCAGATGCAGGGAGAACATGCAAAACTCCACACAGAACCGTGAAACTCCAGGACCTCGGAGTTTAATTCTAACCTACATGTTTACACAGACGAGTCAGTTTTACGAGCCTGACCACGAGACCCCACGTCGAACCCGCAGCCTCCACCAAAACACAACCACGCCTGAAGCACTTTCAGCTTCAAATATTTATAGACACACATCAGGTACCGTTTAAAACTCTATTCATGCATTTCCCTTTTCTTGCAATCTAGTCATATCCAATTCCCCAGCTGTATCTCTGTGGGACGTACCTCAAGGTGGGACGTACCTAAAACACAACACCTCTCAACCGCTTCTTTTTACCTAAACAAGGCAGGTACACACAGGGATCAGTATCACGTATGGGGAGTCACGCACTGCTCTCCGTTATTCACCGTCTCTGTGCAGCAACTCGACCAGCCAGCAGAGGTCACAACTGCAGCAGTAATGAGGAATCCCTACAGCCCTCGCACCCTGCAGACGTTAGCCAATCATGTCTGAGTCTAGGTGCCCGACCGGCTGATAGCATAGCTGAGATCTCGGCACTACTGGGCCGCCCGAGCGCCACAAATCAGGTCCGATAACTTGGAGTTGCAGCCGAGACGGGGGAGTAGCACAACATTCAAAATTTACCGCTATTTAAACAACGTAGGCTGATGTAATGGCGCATCGGCCAATCACAGACGAGGGTGAAACATCACGGTTATCAGCACTAATCCAAAACTGACCAATCAGATTCTCTAAGACTAAACAAATGACAGACTAGATTACAAAGCAGCGTGTTTATTTCAGCACGCTAGGGTCAGTCCTTACGGCTATGTTCCAATCCACACCATAGTGCACTAAAGCCATGATGAATTAGAACACCACCGCTAACATAGTATGTAAAGAAATGCAGAAACGCGTCTCTCTTTGCTGACTGTCGCAGACTTTCCTCCGCAGTCACATGACCGGCTGACCTAAACCCCATCCAGCGGTTACAGAGCCGGAGGAAGCCGAGAACTCAAAAACATCACGGGATGCTCTGTGGAATATTGTGGAATCATGCTGGGAGAACGTGGATTTTAGGTTTATGCATGACCGATGGAATGCATGGACACCCGACCATCAGCTTTTATAATAGAGAGACCTCTGTGATCTTTTCAGCTAGAACAACAGACTCTGAAGTGTGTCTGTGTGTGGGAATTTGTGCCCATTCAGTCAAAAAAGCTGATTTGTATGGCTTGGCGTGGACGTCAATGTTCTGGTTCATCCCAGAGCTGTTGAGTGTTTGTTTCCTTAATAGAAGTGATTTATTACACCTGTTAGCAACCGCCATGGCTGAAACGCATGAACTCAGTAATTAGAAGCGCTGTCCCAATACTTTTGTCCTGTGTGAAGTGAAACTACGCCGGCGTGTATGAATGGAAGCCTGCAGCACCTCTGCTCAAACACTCCTGACCTACATAAATACACACACACGACCCACAGAAGCGGCAGCAACACGTCGCTGTTTTGCTTTTCATCTAGTTTTGATGTGGATTAACCAGACGAACGGAGATACGAGCGTCTGCGTACGATCATCTCTCACACGTCTGGCTCGTTTCTGATGCTCTGATGAACCAGTGTTTACAGAAATGAGCAAACGTCTGCAGAGAGAGCAAGAAGAACCTCATCAACAAATAAAATCTCATTAATGCTGCTTCACCCATGAATAAAAACCCTCGGTCGGGTCGTTAGATGCGCCCAATCTTGTCGGTTGATTTTGATCTCTTCGTGTTATCCAGCTCAGGGCGGCTTCTGGCTCCCAAGTTAAATATTTGCGCTGATGGTGTTGCTGCTCTGATAATAAATCCTGAGCTGATCGTGAATCGAAACCAGACTGATCTGGGAACAGCTACGTCGGGCTATTTTTATTTTTATTGAGTACACTGGACAAGAGGTGGCTCGGTGGGTAGCACTGTCGCCTCACAGCAAGAAGGTCCTGGGTCCGTTCTGTGTGGAGTTTGTATGTTCTCCCCGTGTCTGCGTGGGTTTCCTCTGGGAGCTCCGGTTTCCTCCCACAGTCCAAAGACGTGCAAGTGAGGTGAACCAGGTGCAAATATTTAACTTGGGAGCCAGAAGCCGCCCTGAGCTGGATAACACAAAGAGATCGGAATCAGCCGACGAGATTGGGCGCATCTAACAACCCGACCGAGGGTTTTTATTCACGGGTGAAGCAGCATTAATGAGATTTTATTTGCTGATGAGGTTCTTCTTGCTTTCTCTTGGTCTGGATTTGTATTTGTTTGCTCATTTCTGTAAACACTGGTTCATCAGAGCGTCAGAAACGAGCCAGACGTGTGAGAGATGATCGTACGCAGACGCTCGTATCTCCGTTCGTCTGGTTAATCCACATCAACACTAGATGAAAAGCAAAACAGCGACGTGTTGCTGCCGCTTCTGTGGGTCGTGCGTGTGTATTTATGTAGGTCAGGAGTGTTTGAGCAGAGGTGCTGCAGGCTTCCATTCATACACGCCGGCGTAGTTTCACTTCACACAGGACAAAAGTATTGGGACAGCGCTTCTAATCACTGGGTTCATGCGTTTCAACCACGGCGTTCGCAAACACTGTCGCCTCACAGCACCTCAGAGCAAGAAGGTCCTGGGTTCGATCCGCAGGTGGGGCGGTTTGGGTCCTTTCTGTGTGGAGATTGCATGTTCTCCCCGTGTCTGCGTGGGTTTCCTCCCACAGTCCAAAGACGTGCAAGTGAGGTGAACTGGAGATACTAAAAGGTCCAGGACTGTGTTTGACATTAAACTGTAACTGATGAATCTGTCCTGTCATGAATGTAAACAAAGTGCGTAAAACGTGATGTTAAAATCCTAATAAATACATAATAAACAAACATCGGACAAGATTCACATTAATGCCGATGAATCCGCCTCGTAAACCTCTCGTTCACTCACGTTCAACAGGTGGGAGTTTCTCCACCAGAGGGAGCCGTCAGCACGGGTTCTAACACATTTCCCATCAGCGACCATCCGCTTATTCATTCAGAACTTTGGCCTTTAATGCTCACTAATCGAAACAGGTCGCCTGCCTTTCGTTTCAGCGCAGTGATGAGAAACTGGACTCACATTCTCGTTACTGAGCACTTTTAGATTTCCTCTCTCTGATCTAACTCATCTGGCTGTTTAGAAGCTGCAGATGATTCACGCTGACTGCTGTCATGTTCTCATACTTCACATTTCTGTCTGCTTATTTCACCAGTAATTCTGGTTCAGGGAAAGAAAACAGAGTAAATCACTGGTCCCAACTTTGAGAACCTGTGGCGACCTACAGAACTATTGTACGTTTCTCTCAAAGCATTAAAGCGAATAAAATACTAAAAAACTCCACCAGCTTACCAACACTAACATTGTGGAATAAACTCAGAGGTGTGTGGAAGCCGAATTCACACTCCAAGATGTAACTGGTTCAGGTTTCTTTGTCTTTTCCCCTAATAAATCACTTTAAGAAAAAAAATGCAGTTTTATTTAAAGGTTCTGGTATGACAACACCCTGTCAGATTCCACCGTTCCCCTTTATCTAAACTATAGAGGGACCTGAGGTATTTATTTATTTATTTATTAGGATTTAACGTCATGTTTTACACACTTTGGTTCCATTCATGAAAGAACAGATTCATCAGTTCTTCAGTCCTGGACCATTTTGTATCTCCAGTTCACCTCACTTGCACGTCTTTGGACTGTGGGAGAACATGCAAACTCCACACAGAAAGGACCAGACCAACACACCTGGGGATCGAACCCCAAACCTTGTTGCTGTGTGAAGACAGAGCTACCAATATAAAAACCTAAAGCCTTATTTATTTATTTATAGTTTGTACCAGGTGACAAACCCAGTCTACTCCTTACTTTGAGCATGGACAGTACTGACAGAAGTATTGGGACACCCCTTGCTAACAGGTGTAATAACTCAGTTATAAATACAGGACATTTTATGCTTCATTCTTTGCAGCAACAGTTTAGGGAAGGTCCTTCCCTGTGCCAGCATAAAAAAGCTCTATAAACACATCTACAAAAACAAGAAACCCTAGTGTCCCGACCTCAACAGCTCTGGGATTAACTGGAACACCGACATCAGTGTCTTCTTGTAAATGAACGGGCACACATTCCCCACAGACACACTTCAGAACTATTTGTTTTTCAAGCAGTCGGATGATCAAATATATAATATAATATAATAGAAACCCCTGGAGAACTTGGCATTACTCAGGTCAGACACCAGTGCAGTAAAAAGCATGTAGAATATTTATAATAAATAATAAATGATTATGAGAGCAGGCAGAAGGTTCAGATGTAAGTAGGAGTGTTATAAAAACCTACGTGTCTCCATCCTCTGTAAGAGTTGCTAACAGGTTTCCTTCCTCTTCACTAGATTCTGGATTTTCTTTGTTCGGTTCGGTCAGGGTCGCAGAAATGCTGCAGTTCTGAAGAATCTCACTCAGACTGTCCACACTGAGAGACGCAGATCCATAAGCAGAGTCCAGCCTTTCATCAGTCATCACTTTATCCTGCTCATCTCTCCCGCTATCAAACTTTTTATCGTCCGGTACCGATCCCGGGCCAGAACCGCATCGATCCTCTCTGGTCACCGACCTGTAGGAGTCGATTCCTGAATCGATCCTGGATTCCTCCAACAGATCGAGCTTGTTTTTCTCCCCTCCAGCTCCACCACTCATCGCCATGATTCGATAATCAGAAGAATCGAAACCGAGTTGAGTTTGATCAGTAAGAAACACGCGAGCGGGGTTTACCAGTCAGCCAGTCAGTCACCAGTGCGCCATATCCACCCCAGACCAGTTCATCTCATCTCACACTTCTCTCCTCTCGGCTGGGTTTCATTCCACCAGAACTTTCTGTTTCCTTCTGAATCCAGCATACAAACAACCCGAGCTGATCCGAGTCCGTTCATAACCGATCCAAGCTCACAAATCCGATACTAAACAGATCGGAACTATCAAAGAAAGATCAAAGTCGGAGATCAAAGCGGCTGGAAGTTAAAACCTTACACTTTAAAACAATGTAGCAGTGCGGGGAAGGGGGCGGGGTCTAACACATTAAAAGGAAGTAAAACAGGGGGCGGGGCTTGTGCATTAACTTCTGATTGGCCGATTTAACATTTAAAAAAAAATCCCCCAAAATGTCCAAAATCAAGAAACTCCAAATGAATAGTAAGTGATTTATCCTGATCATGGTCCCAGAAGGTCAGGTGCCTAACCAGAACACCCTGGATGCAATACAGCTCACCTTTGTACACACCTGGGCCAATTCATAGCAGCCAATCCACCTTCTGCGTGTGTCAGGGAGGTGGGAAGACAGCTGGAATACCAAAAAAGAACACGAATTGATAATAAGAACAAAATGAAACCCTGGTGTCTAGGATTCGGAGCTGTGCAGCACCCACACCACCTATGATCATAGTAGTAACAGTAACCAGTGGGTTGAACCAGTGATAAAGCAATCGGAAGGAACAGATCCAGCTCCAGAGTGATCTACTGGATCCAGCTTCGCTTCGCACTTTTGCTCATTACACTGTACATCAGGGCCACACCGTGGTGCTACTAGTCGAGTTAAGGATGCACAGCAAATCTGCAAGGGACCTGGGCACCAGGGTTCGATCCTCCTCTCTGGTTTGTCCACGAGAAGCCTGACATGTTTATTTCCATGACAGTTAATACTGTAATATCAGGTTTCCTTTGGCAGCTTTCTACCTCACAAAACATGCAGAAGGTGTATTAGTGGCTGTAGGCTGACCCCGTGTGGTGTATAAGTGAACGTCAAGTCAAATTTTGTTAGACCAAACACCCTTCTGACGAGCAGCCGAGGACAACAGAGACAAGCAAGGACTCAAGGAGGAACCAGACTCAGAATGGACCTTCATTCTCTGTAGATGTCTGGGGGATTATTTAAATAAGTGGATCTGGGTGGCACCTGATCCACAGAGACCTTGACCAGGATGAATAAAATGGTTCTGTTTTCAGAATGAATTGTAGGTCTTTGTCTGTCTCGTGTAAATATATTTATTTATTTTATTTATTTAAAATAAACAAAATAAATAAGGGCAGTAATAGCTCAGGTTGCCGGTTCAAGCCCCACCACCGTATACGGCCCGATGCTTTAATTTGACCGGCCCCTTTAACCACAGCAGCAATACATGTTGTCTGGCCCCTGTTCATCTTCGAACTCACAGTATTATAACGGGAAAAAATAACAAGAGGAAACAAAAATTGGCCACCCGGAGTCTCAGTAGATTATACGGCAGCGATCCAGCGGGTGGCGCTCCAAGCATGAGGGGAGTGATTGGTGCATCAATAGAGAGATGAGTGACCGCAGCCACTGAACTGTGTTGCGAAGCAGTTAAGTGGGATTTCGTTATGAAAATCCTCGTGTCCTGTGTTAGTTTCATTAAAGCTAATGCTCTTAACTACAGGCAGCTTCAGGAATTCTTGTCTGAGCTGAAGATGTGCTTTACTGAGATCCGCTGGCTGAGTCGGGGCGAGTTTTGAAATGTTTTAACGACCTGCTCCCGGAGATCAACGCATCCAAAATCAAAACTCAAACACATTGTTTAATTTTTATGCTTCTCTTTCCATTGTGAGCTCCCCGATCTCAATAAAACATGCACTCAAAGTAACTACCGTTTTCGGGAGCATCTGCATCTGTGTGCAGACTTTTTCGAAGTTGAAACACCTTAAATCTCCAACCAGATCCAGACTCACTGATCAACATTTATTAGCTATTATGACTGGCAGTAACAAATATGGAACCTGATGCTTACTCTCGTCAGGCAAAAGCAGGCTCACAGTTCACACTGATTTTTTTAAGGAAACACTGTATGAGGAAGGATAATGGAAATTATTAAAATAAATAAAAATTTCTGCATTATCATTATGAACTACAATTATACAAAGCACAGACAATACATCCAGTATACATAGAAAATAGCTTTTTTGGGTGTGTTTACTATTTCACCTGCGGTCCGGCCCCCCGAAACACTGAAGAACAGTAATCTGGCCCTTCGGTTAAAAAGATTGATGACCCCTGCCCTAGATAAAAGCGTCTGCTAAATGTCAAAAATGTAAATGTAAATTTAGTGTATTTTACAGACAGTGCAAGTCTCTTTTAATGCCACACGAGGGCGCTACAGCATCAGATATTATTTATGGCTATTTTTTAACGTAATTTTGTTTACATTTTCTAAAAAACATTTTTCGTTTTCTATTTATTTATGTATTATTTATTTATTTTTTATTTATTTATTTTCTATTAATAAAATATGTATGTATTATTTATGTATTATTTATTTATTTTCTATTGATTTATTATTAATAAATTATTTATGTATTATTTATTAATTTTCTATTTATTTATTATTTATTTTCTATTTATTTATTATTAATAAATTATTTATTACTTATTTATGTATTACTTATTTATTTATTTTCTATTTATGTATTATTAATAAATTATTTGTTTATTATTTATTTATTTTCTATGTATTTATTATTTATTTATCTATTATTAATAAATTATTTATTTATTATTCATTTATGGAACACAACTAAACATTTATATCGATACTGTGTTCGAACACCACCTGGTTTGCATCTATAAATGTTATAATAAAATATAATATATTGCCACACTTTAATATTCTATCCCAGGTCGCAGCAGGTGGTGTTGGTGCCGCTCAGGTTTAGGGTCCTGATGACCTGGGTTTGCATCTGGTCACTGGTCGCTGGGAGTGAAGCATGCAGCAGGTGAACTGGCTGCTCCTTACTTACCTCCCTAAGTGGGTGGAATGGTATGCGCCGTACCCACCGCGACCATGCCCATGATTAGAAAAGAAGAAGACAGCACACGCAACAAAGCGCTCGTCTGAACACCAGCATCGCCTGAGTCTGTTGCTATGGCAACCGTCTCCCGGTAATAAACCGCGGGAGAGGCGGCAGGCGTTGTTAGCTGTGATGCTAATGCTAACCCGTCTTTCTTCTCCATCACAGCACAGCACAGCACATCACATCACATCCTCCTGCTGCTCTTCAGCTTCAGCAGGACCTCCAGCTTCAGCAGGACCTCCAGCTTCTTCTGTTCCTTCCTTTTAAGAGATTTATAGGAAATATTAGTGGACGCGGTTTTGCTTTCTCTGTCCGTTAAAAGCAAGTTCTGTCACCTATAAAGAATTACCAGGGTGTGTGTGGGTGATGTGCAGCTCCGAGCGTTACAGTTCTGATATTTTACTATCGGTATCGGTATCGATACTTTGATGATCGTTGATCAGAGTCCCGATGTCTCCACCGTCATCAGGAGAGAGCAGCAGCTGCACCGTTCCTCATGAACAATCCCAGAGAACCAGAGAGCAGGTGAGAGCCCAGGGACATGTTCATTCATTCATTCATTCATTCATCCTGTTTAGGGTGCAGATGTACAGGCTACAACTTTAATGCTACAGTGATAGTGTTAGTAGTTAACATGCTTTTCAGACTGACATTCATTCATTCATTCATTCATCCTGGACAGGGTGCAGATGTACAGGCTACAACTTTTATGATACAGGGATAGAATCAGTATTTGACGTGCACTTTAAACTGACCCTCATTCATTCATTCATTCATCTTGATCCTGGTGCAAGTGTACAGGCTACACATTTAACTGTACAGAGATAGAATCAGTAGTTGACGTGCACTTCAAACTGACTTTCATTCATTCATTCATTCATGTAATTAACTAACTCGGGCAGCACACAGCAGACACTAGGAAGCAGCTCAGCGTGAGGTGCTCGACTAAAAATCAGAAGGTTGCTGGTTCATGTTCTGTTTGGCTTCTGGTGGCAGGCAGAACGTTGACAAATGCATGGAAAACTGAAGTATGTCTGTGGGAATTTGTGCCCATTCGTTTAAAAGAGCATTTGTAAAGCTGGGAACTGATGGTGCTCATGAAAGCCTCAGTCGGTGTTCCGGTTCATCCCAGAGCTGTTGAGTGGTGCAGGACACTGGAGTTTCTGAGCTTTTCTTCACGTCTTTATAGAGCTTGTTTTGTGCTGGGACAGGAAAGGACCTTCCCTAAACTGTTGCAATGTTAGAGGCATATCGTTTCCTTTATATCACCGATTTATTACAACAGGAGAACTGACAGGGCTCGATAGGAAGAAAATAGGGTTCAGAGCGCAGGGTCAGTCATTGTACAGTGCATTTGGAGCTGAGAGGGTTAAGGGCCTTGCTCAAGGGCCCAACAGTGTCTGCAAGTTTTCTCCTTTGTTTTTTTTTGGACAGTTGCTTTGTCTTCTGTAAAAAGTGCTAAATAAATAAATAAATAAATAAATACATCTGACTTGACATGGCAGAGCCAGGACTCAAACTCACACCCTTCCAGTTGGTATCTGACAGCTCTACCCACTAGATTACTGCTTTGATAACAGTAAAACCACCACAATAATATATCACGTCCAAGATTCTATCATTTTTAGCTGGGTTCATATAACGAGCTCCTGAGTTTGAGCGGATCTTACTTCAGATCTCACTTCAGATCTCACTCTGATCCTCTCATTAAAATCTGTGATCACAGATCTGCAAATGGAGACGAGCGCTGATCTCACTTCGCTCACAGCCGTCCGCACGATGTAGAGTTGTGAACCCTGGAGTGGTTGGCTGGCGTCGTGGGGCTCGTAGGGCGAGGTGGAAAAAAGCTGCATCAATAATTTAAAGTCAGCTGCTGTGAAGTGAAGTGTTGATCTGAAAGCCAGTCAGAGCTCAGAGCGGCGTGGAAATGCTACTCAGCGCTGTTTCTTTACGTAATTAATAAAAATGGTGGTAATCTGGTCCCTCTGTGGTTTACTAGACGTAACGTAAAGCCTCCACGAGGGGGCGTGCGTGTACAAGCTTGTTTTTTATGTGCCTGTTAAAATCGGTACCTTTAATACCTAAGTGGTTAACCCTCCCGTCCTCTCTGTCGTCCCTCAGCAGCGACCCCAGAGGCAGTCCCTCTGCCAGGCGCTATGGCACAGGTCGCACTGGAAGTGCTTCCTCCTCACGCTGCTGATGTACAGCTGTGCGGTCGCCATGGCATGGTGCCGCCTGGCCGAGGTGACCCGCCTGAGCTTGGACGGCAAGTCCGCGGCGTTCCACGACAGCGCCTGCTCCGACGGCTACGTCTACATCCCCGTGGCCTTTCTGCTGGCGGCGTACGTGCTTTACCTGCTGGAGTGTTGGCACTGTGCGGTGCGCGCCGACCTGAAGTACAAGGCAGATCTGGAGAGCGTGGTGGAGCTGGTGCGGCGGATGCAGCAGGCCACGCCGTGCATCTGGTGGAAAGCCATCAGCTACAACTACGCGCGGCGGACGCGGCACGTGGCGCGGTATCGGAACGGCGACGCCTACAGCGCCACGCAGGTCTACCACGAACGGGTGAACACGCACACCGCCGAGGGCGAGTTCGACTACGGGAACTGCGGGGCGAAGGACGTCTCCAAGCAGATCGCAGGTCTGGAGGAGTTCGGCATCACCAAGCTCCGGTTCACCAAGTGCTTCAGCTTCGCCAACGTCGAGTCGGAGAACTCGTACCTCACTCAGAGGGCGCGGTTCTTCGCCGAAAACGAAGGCCTGGACGACTACATGGAGGCTCGTGAAGGTATGCACCTGAAGAACGTAGACTTCCGGGAGCACGTGATGGCCGTCTCGGGTCGACTCCCGTGGTTCTCGCGGCGCTGCGTGTTCTGGCTGGCGGCGACCCTGACTCTGTCCTGGCCCTTGCGCGTGTTGACGGAGTACAGCACGGTGTACCTTCATTACCACGTGGAGAAGCTCTTCGGGTTCGATTACGTGCCCTACAGCCAGAGCATTCCCAGGGTGAACACGGTCGACAGCACCGAGCTGGAGTGGCACATCCGCTCGAACCGGCAGCTGGTCCCCAGTTACTCGGAAGCGGTCCTGATGGACGAGCCCCGGCCGGCGCTCCTCGACTCCTTCACTCAGCAGAGCTGCGAGCGCTGCCGGCCGTCCCTGAGCGCCTCGTCCATCTTCTCCCGCAGCGCCCTCAGCCTGCTCTCTCTCGGCCACGCGTACGGCAGCCTGAACGACGGCGCCGCCCCTGAGCGCCGACCGCTGTCTCCTCCGGGCTATCAGGACGCGCTGCGCTTCCCGGTGCTGATCGTGCACCGCAGTGACGGCTGCCTGAGCCGCGAGCATCGTTCCGTCCGCTGCAGCGGCTCCTGTGTGGAGACGTCCTTATGACCCGGGTCCAAAAACCGCCGGAGAGGTTCAGACCACAGATCTGCTGGATATTTTACCAAGACTGAACACAACAGAACAGCCTCATGATCAGGAATGTATTTTTGGATACAGGTACTGTCGCTTTAAACCTCAGTAACAAATGAAACTGACCGTCAGGGTTTATTTATGGCAAATATGACTATGCATAACAAAATATTCAGCCACAAACAGGAACTTCCATTATTTATAGCAATACTAGTCACACAGATCATTCATTTATGATTGTAACACCAAATCTGATTACAAGTAACGTTACAAGTTACAACGTTACAAACAAGTAAAATTAATAAACCTTCCTAGATCGTTAAATGAAGTTAACATGCTGTCGACCTGGCCGAGCGTCCAACAGGCACGATTGGCCGTGTCTGAGGGGGGTAAGAGAACAGGGCTCCTCCTTGCTGCTGCGAATGCGACCTCTGCTTGCCGGTCAAGGTGCCTGCACGAGGGCTGGAGGTGGTTACAGGTAAAGACATGAAGAAAAGCACCACCGGAACACCAACATCAGCACCCAGCCATACACACGCTGTCATCTTTTGACTGAATGGGCACAAATTCCCACAGACGTACTTCGAAGCCTTGTGAGAAGCTTCTCAGTGGAGCGGCTGTTCTTATATTTACCTCATAACCCCGAAACTTCTTCACATTTGCTTCCTTTTCTTCCAAGCTGGGATTTTGCTCTGTATGGGACGTTGTCTTCAGTCTGTAATGCAGTTAATAGTCCTATACATTAATCTATATGTTTATAATGAAGACTTTATAATTCAGTATGGACTCAGGCTTAAACAAACAAAAACAGTCTAAACTCAAACCAATAACCTCAAGCAAGGTGGCCATTAAAACTTTAAATATTTATAATAATATTTTGCATTAGTTTGACTGGCTTCAGTAAGTTTTTTTGATGCTTTGATGTCACTTTTATATTTTTATATTCATTATTTAACCTGGATTTAGTTTTTTAACGTTATTTATGTAACAGTAGCGTGTTGTAAGTGCCTCAGAGCTGCCAGCACTCAGTTCTGCTTGGGTTCAGCAGACGGATCCACTAAAGTCCTGTCAGAGACCGACGGGTGTAAGAATTTAGTCAGATGCTGATTTTTACACCCTGGTTCAGTGACACTTCTTCCACACCGCTGCCTGATTCAGGCTGAATTACTTAGCGATTTATTTTGGTAGCAAAACCTGACGAGTGTTTATCGTGTTTCACTCAGTGGAGCTTCTGCTGTTATTCAGTTCTGTGATTATGTGACGTTTTGTGGTTGTAGAATCTTTTACTGTTATCATTCATCAGCAATAGAACTTAAATTAAATTTATAAATGCTTTAATACAATTCTCATAAACAATATAGCAATGTTACACTATTAATGGAACTACTTTTATAAACCCTGTTTCCAGAAATCTTGGGATGACGTTATAGAATAGGAACACAGGAAAATTAAGAGTAAAAGATATTTAGGGAAGTTTTTCTTACTACTTTTGTCATTTTAACAGGTTTAGGAGAATCAACACATTACAGATTCTTCTTTTTATTGCAGATTTAATTATTAAATCCTAATGTTACATGATCAGTGGACGTCTGTACTCAGATCATTTTGCTAAATCCTCATTAACATGATGTGATGTCTAAACACAGTTTGTAGATTAAAGCGTTTATATTTAATATAATCCCGTTTACTAGTTGTTCTTTTTTTAATAAAATGTGTAATAAGGTTCGTTTGTATCGACACTTTTTCTATGTTTAAATGTCGGTTGATGTTGTGATGCGTTATTTGTAATACCAGATCGTTCCTTCTTTTCTTTCTTAGTAAATAATTTTATAACACGACAAAGCAGCAGGACTTTGATTTATATGATATATAATATTTTATGTGTCATTAATAATTGTCTGTAAAATAAACGAACGAAAGATGAAAACTCGTCATTTTTTACAGCCGTGTTTAAAATCACAGTCATGAGCTTATAAAGAACCGACAGAGAAAGAGCATAAAAAAACATACAGAAACTGTACATGATGTCTTCAACACTAAAATAAAACAGTTTCTTTCCTTCTTTTCTTTCTTTCTCTCTTTTTACTTTCTCTTTCTGATGTTTCTTTTATTTCTCTCTCTCTCTCTCTTTTTCTCTTGTATCTCTCTGTTCTGTCTTTCTTTCTGATGTTTCTTTTCTTTCTTTCTTTCTTTCTTTCTTTCTTTCTTTCTTTCGTTTCTTTTTTCTCTTTTTCTTTCTTTCTTTCTTTCTTTCTTTCTTTCTTTCTTTCTTTCTTTCTTTCTTTCTTTCATTCATATATTCTCTCTCTCTCTTTCTTTTTTTATTTCCTTATTTTTCTGAGAGTAAGAATCATTGGCTGGATAAATCCTGATGACCCCCGTAATTAAAATCACAGCCGTGAGCTTAAAGAACCGACAGAGAAAGAACATAAAAACATACAGAAACTGTACATGATGTCTTCAACACTAAAACTACAAAAGTTCTCTCTTTCTCACCGTCTTTCTCTCTTTTCTGTTGTTTCTTTCTTCCTCTTGTTTTTCTCGTTTCTTTTTTTCTCTATTTATTTATTTATTTATTTTTCTGAGAATAAGGGTCAGGATAAATTCTGATGACCCCTGCGGTTCCTCTAAACCCCACGTGCTGATGCTGCTGTTATTCGGTTCTCTCTGGTGATGCAGCAATTTCACTTCCTTTTTTTATTCTCGGCTTTTTTCCGTTCAGCGTTTGTCTTTAGAAAGTGATAAGCTTTGATACGACCTCAGGAAGGTCCTGATATTAAATCTGCCTAAAGAGAGAGAGAGCACATCACCCCAGTCCTGGTGTTACAGGATCACAAATCTAATCCTTTTACTCCTTTAATGGATCTGCACCAGCGTATTCAGGAGTCTTTGTGGTCGTTTGCTCAGTCGCTCCTGACTGTGTTACAGTCCCGGTTTAAGCTCAGGAGGGCTTTTCAGACGTGGGACGGCTGACCTGTGGACATTAGATCCGCACCGTCCACTACTGGTGTGAAATCTAAATTAAAACACTCAGCAGGTGGATTGGCTTGATTAAATTCCCACCACATGTGTGTGTGTGTGTGTAAGCTGAGGTGTGTGTGTGCTGGCTTTAGTGTTTCAGGGTCAGTCTTCAGTGACCCTGACCAGGATTGAGCAATTTCACTTCCTTCTTTGTTTCTTGCTTTTTCATCTAGTCATTGTCGTTCAAACAGTGAAAAGCAAAAAACAAAAACACCCTCCTGTACCCACCACAACACACTTGTTTTTAAATCTGCACGTCTGAGTGAATGAGCTTTATGTTTGGAGAACATGTGATCAACCCAACAGCACTGTACCTCCTGTAAAGCATGGTGGTGGTAGTATTATTCTATAGCAGAGGTCACTAACAGGCGGACCGCGGTCCGGATCCGGACCCAGAAGCTGTCCCATACGGACCCGGACCTACAGCCAAAACAGAAAGTTATGATTTGAAACCTGACGGAGCGCTTCTATTTTAACCGGCGCAGCTTCTGTACCATTTACGGTGTATGAGAAAACGCACAGACACCAGAGATCACGTGACACCACTCAGCCAATCAAGTCTGTGCATTCCAGTCGGTAAACACTGCAACTCTACAGATGAGAGAGTTAGAGGCGAGTTACATGTGAAAAGACGGTGGAAAGAAAAAGAAAGATAGCGAACGTAGAACAAACGAAGGGAGAGATACAGACGACTGTGCAGGAGAAAGTTGAGAAAGGACGAGTGAGACAGGAGACAAATGACGCTCTCCAAAAAAGAAACGTGTACAGCGAAATTACAGCATTTAATCTGTGATGGACTCAATTCTGTTCTTACTTCCCACTGGAGCACAATTTATTTTTATTTTCTCCTAATTTGATAAGAGAAAGGTTTGATAAGGTGGGGCGGTCCGGGTCCTCTCTGTGTGGAGTTTGCATGTTCTCCCCGTGTCTGCATGGGTTTACTTCGGTGCTCCGGTTTCCTCTTACAGTCCAAAGACGTGCAAGTGAGGTGAATTGGAGACACTAAATTGTCCATGACTGTGTTGGATATAAACTTGTGAACTGATGAATCTTGTGTAATGAGTAACTACCTTCCTGTCATGATGTAACCAAAGTGTAAAACATGACGTTATAATCCTAATAAACAAACAAACATTTGATTTGACAGTCAGTTATTGATTACATGCAGATGTTGATACAACTACTAGGCTACTTATATATTATATATATATCAATATATATATTATATGTTATACAGTGATAGCTCAGTGGTTAAGGTACTGGACTAATAAACAGAAGGTTGCCGGTTCAAGCCCCACCACCACCAAGTTGCCACTGTTGGGTCCCTGAGTAAGGCCCTTAACCCTCAGTTGCTCATTGTGTAAGTCGCTTTGGATAAAAGTGTCCGCTAAATGCTATATATATATATATATATATATATATACATATATATATATACACTGTATATATAGTTAAACATTCCGGACCTTTGCTTCAAGAAATTTTCTCTAACTGGACCTCTTCAAATTTTAGTTGAATACCCCTGTTCTATAGTATAACAGATGTTTTGTTGTCAGTCACAAACACACACTGCATGAGAAAATCCACACAGATACAGGGAGAACATGCAAATTCCATACAGAAAGGACCCTGGTCACCCTGCTGGGGAATCAAACCCAGGCCCTTCTTGCTGTGAGGCGACAGCACTACCTATTAAACTTCAGTATATTGAATGGCGTGGTTGACGGTACCTCCTGCTGAAGTGACTGAGGGAACAGAGAGAGAGGGAAGCAGAATTTGGTGTTACATCAGAGAGGAAGTCACGTGTCCCCGCAGGTTCATTTAAGTGACCTCAAACCTCTTAAACGTAAGTTCAGACAGAAGCTTTGTTCAACATGTTTAACATGGATCTGATTCACTTCTGGATCTTCTCAACCTGCCTCCTCTCCTGTCTCACAGGTACGTCTCAAACGGACTAATAATAAATAATAATATTAATAATAATAAATAAATAATAACAGCATTAATAACAAAATTAATATCAGTGGTATTAACAATAATAATAATAATAATAATAATATAATAGTAATAATGCAAACCTCCTTAAAATTATTAATAATAATTTGATTATTTATTCAGGGTTTAACACAGGGTTTAACACATTTCTGTCTGCTTATTTTATCTTGTCTTTATATTTTGGGGGCATTTTATATTTTCATTTTAATTTAGTGGCTGTGAGGTAGGTTTACACTGCTCCTGTGTTGTCTTGTGTAAGAATTTCTTTAATAATAATAAAAAATAATAATAATAAAAATAATAATAATAGCAATAATAATAATAATAGTAACAATTATAACAATAATAATAGTTATAATAATAATAATAATAGTAATAATAATAACAACAACAACAACAATAATAATAATAATAATAATAATAATGATAATATGAATAATAATGATGACGACGACGACAATAAAAAAAATAAAAAATAAAAAATAAAAAAAATAATAATAATAATACTAAATCCATTCCTGCATTTCAGGTCTACAACACATTACAAAAAAGTTGGGACGGGGGCTAGTAATGAGGTCAAATATTATATGTGTTACTATGTGCACCCAGACAGGCAGCCACGGTGTTTTGGTGTCTCGTGTGTTTGTTTGTTTTACTTGTTAAACTCGCGTATAGCAACACAATTCGTATAACTTTTGTTAGGATAAATCTTTTGTTCAAAAGGTCCTGAAGAAAGCAGTCGAAGGAAGTCCAGAAAGTACTCTTTAAAACACTTTATTAAGTGTAAAAATAATCTGTGAATATATATCAGAGCTAAGCCGGCCGGCGCTCCTTTTCTCCTGCAGTCTAGACACACCACGTAAGAGAGAGACCGCGTCTCTCTTTCCGCCAGTTTTTAAACTAGTCTAGGCTCCTCCTCCTTTACTGCTGGTGGAGCCAGTGAAATGTGCTAAAAAGCCCCGGGCTCCGCCTTCTGCCAAGAGATTATGGCAGCCGCCATTTTGAATAGACCATGTGGTCTGGATGTAATACTTCCCATATTAAATGTACGTTTTTATGTTCCGAAAAACCTAACAATCCCCCTTGAAAGCATCTTAATGCTTTCACAATAACTTTTAACTATAGGTTAGGTGTTTCTAGATCCCAGGAGATAAGGATAGCCGTCAGCAACCCCCCAATTTAACCCCTTCTGACTACATGGCCACTGGGCTGAATTTTATACAATAAAACGTTTCTAAAAATAAAAAGGCTACCAGTTAAACTAAAGGAACCGTACCTATCGCAACAGCTCCTAACCCTGAAACAAACAAACAAACAAAAAATAATAAAAACAGGAAATCAAAATAAAGTAATTTAAAAAATAGGAAATCAAAAAGAGAAGAAAAATAAAATAAAAACAATGGGTGCGTGGCTTCTACAGGAAGTCCGTTCAGGTTGTCCTCCACCAGACAGAGCTGCAGATATTCAGAAGGGGCCCATAGCTCCTGTGTCTCTGCATGACTCCTAATGTCTTATGGATTCTCCCCTGTCGGTCTTACCTGTTTCCACAGCAGCACAAACATTTCCTAAAAATAGCAGAGTACCAAACATATATACCTTGTAAACAATCCTGAACTAACCCCTTGCGTTTTGTAGCTAAACTATGTGTGTTGCACTTAACTAGTGTTTTCAAAGATGGTCTAGGTGTCTGCGAACTATATGTTTATGTTTTTGTTTTCCTAGTCTAACTAAATTCTCCCCCCTCGTCTTGTTCCGCTCCGTTGATTCCGCTGGACTCTTCTTCCACATAGTCGGTTTTGTCGGGCTTTTCTGCTGTGGGTTGTTCCCTGTAGGCAGGTCCAGTTAGTGCCACTTCTGTCCCTTGGAGTGGGTCTTCCAGTCCCCTCAGTGTCTGCCTCTGCCAGTCCTTCCAAGTCTCCTTCCTTCATCACGGTGTGTGATTAGTAGTGCTGGTCCTCTCTCCTCATCTTGTCTGGTCGGTTTTACCTTTAATTAAGCAGAGTTAGTAGCACTTATACTGCTCGAAGTGGGTCTTCCGGCCCACCTTCAAGGGTATCCTCCTCATCATCATCTACCTGATATCTCGACAAATCAGCCAACACCATCTGGATAACTGGTGGATCCTGCCCCCCTCTGCTTCCTCTACTCACTATATCTATTAAAAAATTTTCTATTAATACCCTGATGCACGGGATACCACAACAACAACATATCACTAAAATTACCAATCCTACGCATGCTGACATCACCAAATTTGCAATAACTCCCTTCCATGGCCCAAACATCCCTTCTAGCCACTTAACCCATTCATACACACATACAATCATACAACAGACAAACATATAAGCTACTTACCCAGCCCTCACCGCAGCCACCCCACTCCCAACATCGGGATACACAGCCACGGTGAGCTTAGACACCACTGCCGCAAGGCTTTCTGGGTAAAGTCCGTGCCAGACCCAGTGGCGACGCTACACTGTTTCCTCCCTAATGGTCAACCGTCCCGGTGACCCACTCACCAGTGTCCACTGGGTGGCTCTGTGTCTGGACCGCACCCCATTACACTGCCGAGTTGCTCTTCCACCCACTGCTGGACCGGGCACCCTGCCCCTACAGCCACCTGGGCTAGCGCACTCCGACAGACCGGGCATATTGGCTCACCAAACCATCAGAGCCACCCAAACACCACGATCCCACTTCTGACACCAATGTGGCGCCGGCGAGTAAGGAAGGTTAGCGTCAGGGCTGCAAGTGAGCTGCCTTTGGCAGTTCATTCAGTGTTTTAGCGACAGACACCCATTCATATACACACATCCCTTCTGAAAAATGTCCCCTGTTTATCGGTTCTGGTTTGTTGCTCCTGAAACAGGTGTAATTGTCTTTATAAGCTTTGATGTTGGTTGGGGTTGGTTCCTGAGTTAGTGGGTGAGACATGGATAAATTCTCTATGTGTTAAATTAGACATTTTAGACCGCTTTAAACAACTTTTCGAGCAAAATCTGTAACACGTATTAAGACAAAGATAAACTGGTTTTAACGAGACACACCCTAGAACAGAAGATTCCTGCCTAGTCGAAGAATACGAGTATTCTTTTAACATTCACTGGCACAACTCACTCGGTTGTCCAAACACAATTCAGACAAAAGAACGTAAACCTCAGTACAACAACAGTGTCTACTGGAAACAAACAATTACTTCACCGCGACCGACAATGGCCCTATGGAAACAAACAATTACTTCACCGCGACCGACAATGGCCCTATGGAAACAAACAATCACTTCACCGCGACCGACAATGGCCCTATGGAAACAAACAATCACTTCACCGCGACCGACAATGGCCCTATGGAAACAAACATATACTTCACCGCGACCGACAATGGCCCTATGGAAACAAACATATACTTCAGGGCAATCGACAGTGATCCCCTGGAAACAAACAATTACTTCACCGCGACCGACAATGGCCCTATGGAAACAAACATATACTTCACCGCGACCGACAATGGCCCTATGGAAACAAACATATACTTCAGGGCAATCGACAGTGATCCCCTGGAAACAAACAATTACTTCACAGCGACCGACAATGGTCCTATGGAAACAAACATATAGTTCATTACTTGTCTCTCATACTGCATTAACCCTTCCTGCTATATAAAATTCCCCTTCAAACAGTTCAAACTGATCAGAGCAGAAGGTGCATACACATTACATATAACATTTTCTACACTTATTCTACTTCATCATCGCCGCATGCTAGAGAGCCTTTAAATTTTCTAAATCACATTTTTCCCAATACAAATCACCAATCCACTATTTATTATTTACTCTGCCATACTTAAAATAACAACAGCTCTGCTATATCAACTTCCATCAGTCCTACAAACCCCTGACTTACATTATTTATTCATTCAGATTTTTACCCCAACTTTTGGTCACTGGTACTAACACACCTCCTGCTTCTAACAATACAGACTCCATTTCCCACAATCCAACAGACTCTCACATGACCATCTCCTGCTCCTAGTCAGCCAATCCCTCATGCTCATCATCACCAGCGCTTTGATCCACTTTGGCTTTCTTGAATCACATTAAACTCTACTTAAACAGTTCCATTTAGTTAACTCACTGCAAAGTACTACCAACCTTACTGTAAAATACATTTAAAACCTCTATAAGATGTTACCGAACCCCTCACTTTTTATTATGGAACTCAGATCTTCAGGTGGATGTCTATTAAAACACACTACTGTCCCACACGGGCTTGAGATTTCACTGCATAACGTCTCCATCCAGTGTCACATCAGCTTCCCTTCCTCTTGTCTGATGATGTCATTACTTTGGCATTCTGTACCTCAGCACCCCATATGCCTCTTGAACACTGCTTTACTCAAACATCAGAATGCAACAACAGCCATGACACACATCTGCAAGATCTGGTATTCATAATTTTCCTCAACCCCACGCTGGGTTGCTGTGTGTCTGTGAAACCTATGACCTGGGTCTCCAGTCACCCCCCTTCATGTACTTCTCTCCTAACAAGTTATTTTCTTCTCACTATTCCCTCAATCTTTAAATTGCACTCATCTATGATCATGCATAGTATTGCCACAAGGTTTACTGCACCACATTGAACCAATCTAACTTCTTCAATAAACTATATAGTATAAAATGAGTGAGTTGACCTGATCAATTAGCTAGAAAAGATTCATCGGATACAACACAAGCATCAAATATTACCAATTACCAATTTCCAAAAAATATTACCAATTACCAATTAAATTGAATCTTACCGGAGTCCGTGTAAGCAATTATATTTAATCTCCTGAGACCCGAGCTTTGATTTTTTCAATGCATTTTTCCTATTCCTTTTGTTTTTAACCTTATTAGTTGGGCGACACGGTGGCTCAGTGGGCAGCACCGTCGCACACTGTCACAGCAAGAAGGTCCCCCCTCCGCGGACGTGTTGTCGTGTGGGTTTTCCCCGGGTGCTCCGGTTTCCTCCCACAGTCCAAAGACATGCCAGCGAGGCGAACCAGAGACACTGAACTGTCCATGTCTGTGCCCGATATAACCTGAATCCCGTGCAATGAGCAACCACCGTTTTGTCTCCTAAATGCAACCAAAGTGCAAAACATAACGTCAAAATCTCAATAAAGAAGCAAACAAACTTTATTAGTGTTCTAGTACTTTTGCTACCACTAGCTGGCAGACAAAAGTGTCCACTAATGGGGACAATCGATCGAAGTTTAGCAGGTCAAGGAATAAGGCATAACAAAACCAAAATGTAATGTCCTCATATGTGAGGTAAGGCTGAAGATTACCTTCACCAGGCGTCCCTGAATCTGCATGCATATACGTACCTGAATCTGCATGCATATCCGTAGGTCTGCCAGTCCAGCTGCCCCAGCACAATGTATCACAGGATTTAATACACAAAGCGGCATTTTAAACATAAATTCTTATTCCTGCCATAATACTCCCCCCTTTTTTCAAATTTTACAATCAAATCTTGAAAATAAAATATTAAATAAACCTACTAAATGTGTTTATCCTGTTGGAAAGCACAGAATTTTAAAGTTAGTTCAATCAAAGTCTGGTGTTAGCTGGACCTGTAAACAAATAATGTCGTTAGTGAGCAGTGGAAGGTGTGCAACAGCTTTGTCAGCAGTGTCACCTCTGGCATTGTCCTGTAAAATTGGAACAAAACTTTACTTAAATAGTTCCACTTAAATTGAATAAGAGGGACAATGACACAAAGTATCATTTGCTAAAATTTTAACTAAGCCCACTTGTTTCCTGTCTGTTGCAGCATCTCTGGATGCAAATCCTTTCACAAACATTTCCAATTCAGGATTCCTATCAGGCCCAGAAAAAATAGATAGAGTAATACAGTCATGATGTTCACCATCTCCTGCAATTAGTAAAAAGTGGTAGGATTAAGTATTACAGCATTTGATAATAATGTTAAATTTTAGAAGTACACTGTAGTATTTATACAATCATTAACTTGATACGTGAGATGTTTTCCTTTCAGTTATAGAACATAATTTGGCACTAACCGAGTTAGATAAGTATAACCCTCAAGATCACTTAGTATAACTACGGATATTTCTGTAGCAGACAAAGACAGAAAGAAAATTCTGCACAAATCCAGAAGGGATCAGAGTCCCTGTCATGTACAGAAATAGTGGTACCTTCAGGCATTATTTCCAATTTAATTCAAGAGGCAAACAAATGATCACACCTCATAAGATTTATAGGGCTATGAAATCTCACTCTTTACAACTACACAATATTTTAGAAACAGTAATATAATAGCTTTTACCTTTTACTTGTATTCAGCATTTGTATACAGAGAAAAACACGACCTCACTCTCAAATAAACATAAGCTTTGACAATATATAATCTAATATATCAACACATGTCTTAATCAGAGGTGGAAAGAGTACAAAAAATTGTATTCAAGTAAAAGTACTATTACTTTAATTAATCTTTACTTAATTACAAGTAAAGTTACTACTCTGAAAATCCACTCAAGCAAAAAGTAGAAAATAACTCATTTAAAATGTACTCACCGAGTAAACAGCAGGGGGTCTCCTCTGTGTAATGTAAACGGGAGTGGATACAAACCTCAACAACAGTAGTATTTAATTCAAATGCAATAGAAGAAACGTTGTCCTTAACTCAAAAGCAATAAAAGAAACATGTTGATGCAACACTTAAAACAGTTAGGGATGTATAATGTGTCATTTCAAATGACATAAAACTTTTTTTTCTTTTTTTTTTCAAACGTTATAACCACTAACGATGTGTCGTAAAATGATTCGAATCCATGAATCGGCTCTTCTTACCGAAACAAAGGAACCGACTCTTCCGGGAGTCGCCATGTAAATACGCAGCTCTTCAAAAGGAACCGAGACAAAAGACTCGACTCTCTGTCGCAACTCACTGAATTCGCGATTTTTTTTAGCGTTTTTTTTTTTTTTTTTTTTTTTTTTGCTCGGTAACAGATGCTATTCAAAATGTAACAATTACTAATACAAAACATACTTAAGCAAAAGCTAAATTACAGTCTGTGAAATGTGCTTTAAAAACTACTGTGTTACAGTAACCAGTGCGATCAGAGCGGTAACACTAAAGCACTGGATTCGTGTATGTATGTGTATTGATCGAATTTGTTTAAAATCATATCCCCGCTATTGAAACATTCCCCACTTGCGACATATTGATGTCGAATTATTGCCCAGCATTACCCCACACATTAAAACAAAAAACAATATAACAATCTCTCAACAATACATGCAAAGCTCCTAACACGATTAACAAGCGTTGGGTTAGTCAAAATTTTTTTTATCTTATTCACTATAACAACTCTGATTAAGGAGATTTTCCTTAACTATTTGTGTGAAAATGTCCTATGTCACACATGGATGAATTCCACTCTTTCCTGGTTTAAGAACCTTAAAGTTCAAGAGCGCTATCTACCTTAAAACACACTTAATAAGGTACCATAAATACTTCATCTTAACTCAGTTATCTTAAGATTATAAAAATAAAGTTGATTATAAAATTAACTGTAGCCCTTACCCAATCCAGGCGTACAAAGATAGCCGATGGACAAGATACGGCCAGCTGCTCACATGGAGCCAAAAAGGCGGATACACAGAAAAATACGCTCAGCTCTCCCAGAGCCAAAATGGTGGACAGACAGAAAACCACGCTCAGCTCTCTGGTCCAAAATGGCCGCCGAACAAAAGAAACCACGCTGCGCAACCCAGAGCCAAAATGGCGGACAGACAAAGCCACGCTGCGTTCTCAAGAAACAAAATGGCGGATAGACGGGAGACCACGTTGCATTCCCAAGACAAAATGGCGGACAGACAGAAAAACACGCTGCGTTCTCAAGAAACAAAATGGCGGATAGACGAGAGACCACGTTGCTTTCCCAAGACAAAATGGCGGACAGACAGAAAAACACGCGTGTGCAAGATGGCGGACAAACAAAAGGTTACATATAAATACGCACAGAAACACTGACAAACAAACTCCCGATGTACTGTTTTCGAACCAAATTTAGAATTTAAAGTAGTCTAATTAACCGAACTCCGTTCCCGAAACAGTCAAGTCCGAATTTTAGGACAATCTTTCTCATAGAATCCCGTTTTTTTAAACTGCCAGACGCCTAAGATTTCCACGTTCAAATCATAGAACCCCGTCCTTTGAACTGCCAGGTAATAGATTTCCAACGTTTGCTCATTCATAGAATCCCGTTTTTTTAAAACTGCCAGACCCTAGGTTTTACAACGCTCGAATTATAGAATCTCGTTTTTAAAACTGCCAGACCCTATTATTTCCAACGCTCGAATCATAGAATCTCGTTTTTAAAACTGCCAGACTTCTAGATCCAACGCTCGAAAATTTGAGATCTATAGAATTAACCCAGTCCCAGACTCGTTAAAACTTAGATCTTTCGAATCACGCGCCCCTGCTTTTGAAACAGACAGACACGTTTCGCTCCAATGGTGTTCCGGGTGAAGCCTCTGCCGAACAGCCCTTTACCGTTTATTTTGCTCGGTCTGATTCAAACTCAGCAATCAGGAAACATAAATTTTTTAGCTCCAACATATATTCACAGTTTTAAACTATCTAATGATACTTTAGTAATTTAATCAGACACTTACGGATTCTGAGATTCACTTTCACACTCAATACGCTAAATAATAAATGCATCTAATATATTCAGAGAACATCTGTTTACCTTGTAGTAGGCGCGCGCCTCGTATTGAGCACAAAAGATTTTCAGAATTCCTGGTCTTACCTCAGTCAGCTGAATTAATTCGATGCTATCCTCAGACCTCCTGAACCATCCTCTGGCTACCATTTGTTAGGATAAATCTTTTGTTCAAAAGGTCCTGAAGAAAGCAGTCGAAGGAAGTCCAGAAAGTACTCTTTAAAACACTTTATTAAGTGTAAAAATAATCTGTGAATATATATCAGAGCTAAGCCGGCCGGCGCTCCTTTTCTCCTGCAGTCTAGACACACCACGTAAGAGAGAGACCGCGTCTCTCTTTCCGCCAGTTTTTAAACTAGTCTAGGCTCCTCCTCCTTTACTGCTGGTGGAGCCAGTGAAATGTGCTAAAAAGCCCCGGGCTCCGCCTTCTGCCAAGAGATTATGGCAGCCGCCATTTTGAATAGACCATGTGGTCTGGATGTAATACTTCCCATATTAAATGTACGTTTTTATGTTCCGAAAAACCTAACACTTTCAATCGGAATGAGCTTCTATACATCAGAGGCTTAACTCCACTAAACAGTTTACTGGATTTAAAGCGCATACCAGCTGAAATTGTTCGGAGTAACGCACCGGGAGATCACCAGCCGGCATCCCGCTATGATGCGCAGCAGCGACGGAGAAATCGCGGAAGACGAGGCGGCGCTTCTCTCTAACGTGCGCTCTCTCAGCAATAAAATGGACGAATTAAAACTGCTGGTTAGAACGACTAAAGACTTCTCTACCGCTTCCGCTTTGTGCTTCAGTGAGACGTGGTTAAATGACACAATTTTTCACTGCACAGAGCAGACCGCGACCCTGTCCTCACTCAGAAAACTAAAGGCGGAGGAGTGTGTTTTTATATTAACCACAGATGGTGCACAGACGCAACTGTTTTGGACAGGACATGCTCTCTTACTATCTGCTGTAAACCATTCTACTCACCCCGGGAATTTAATTCTATTATCCTGGTTGGAGTATACATTCATCCAATGGCACATGCCAGCCTAGCCCAACAACAGCTGGCTGACCAGATTATAGAAGTTGAGCAGCAACACCCAGACTCTCCTATCATCATCATGGGAGATTTTAACCACACCAACCTGAGTGCTGAACTGCCTAAATATAAACAGTTGATCGATTGTCCCACCAGAGAAGATAAGACTCTCGACCACTGTTACAGCACCATCAAGGACGCTTACTAGGCCTCAATTCGTGCCCCACTTGGTAACTCGGACCACTCACTTATTCATCTCATCCCCTCATATAAACAAAAGCTTAAAACCACAAAGCCTGAGAGGAAGTCAGTGAAAATTTGGTCTCATGAAGCCATAGAGAATTTAAAGGAATGTCTGGACTCAACAAACTGGGACTCAGCCCCGGTTCTGGACTGCTTTGCTTGGGGGGGCAGTAAAACCTAATGAGGGGGCATGTTGATAGTCATGTTTTTGAAGCCAGAAATATATTCAAGGCTTGATTTGTGCATGAATGATGACAGCCAAGCTATTGATACTGGCTTAAAGTGATGTATGAGGTAAAGAAATAAAAATGCATGTTTTCGAACTTAAACTTAAAACCCAATGATTAAAAAATACATGTTGATTATGTAAATGGAGAAAAAAGATTATCTAATTGTATTTCATTTTAATACGCCCCCTTAATTAAATTGCCATTACTAATAGAACAACTCTATTTCTTGAAAGGCTTTAATACAAATTTAAGTCAAAGCTGACAAATGTACCTACACACAGACTGAGAATATTCAAACGTGGAAATAGGAATGAGTGAGAATATTTATATTATTGGGAAATTAAAATATAAAGAAAACAAAAGAATACTAATTCTGTAAAAAAAAGGGGGGGGGGATATTCGTCACATTTCTATTTTGAAAAAGAAAAAAATATGAAAGTACATAAAATAAGGAAAATTTTCCTATCTACTGCACTTTAATGGTAAAAAATCTGGTAAAGTATTGAAGTTTTTATTGATGTTATGAAACGTACTGGTACAATGCAGTATTTATGCACAGTATAACAAATTATGTAAAGACTATAAGTGCAAATGAACAACAGTAATCATATTTTCATTGAACACAACTATACACCTATATATTGTGGCAGTAACACTCCTGCCTTGCAACGAGAAGGTCATGTAAAAATAATGCCAAGTTAAAAATAACGTAACCAAACAAACTATATACAAAAAATGAAATCTCTATATGCACACTGTGGATACAATTATCTAAAACCTTTAGCTGAGCCTGTATTCTAAAATGAACCCAGAACAAAGAATTTACAGAAGCAGTCTTCTGTTTCTTTTAGCAAATAATCTGACAAACTCCTCCATATCAAGCCTATTGGTTATTGACTTTTCATGGCCCAGAATCACTAAATTTCTTTTTCTGTCATGCAGCATTGTGCGACGAAAGGGAGTAAGAACTCTTGACAGTGTAGAGAAAGAGCTTTCACATGATGCTGATGATACACCTATCACCAGTGCGGTCACATAAAGAGAATGCAGGACAGGAAACGCTTCTTTATAGGCCTGAAGATGGTTGCACACTGTTGAAAGGTTTGCTGATCTTGTCAAGAATTTATTCTGCAACATAGGCTTTGCCACGTTTATTTCATTTCTCAGGATGTTTGTGTCAGTACCTATAAGTTGCTGTAGGGGCTCTAATATGGCCAGATCAAGAAAAGAGCTATCGTGAGGAAGGAGACCATTAACAGCTGTCATCAAATCCAGATTTCTTTTACAAAATCTGTTCTCCATTTCAGCAATGGCTCTGTCTAAAATTTCCAGAAGCGACCTCCTCAAAGATTGATTTGGTGTATGACATGAGTCACCAGGTCTGTGCCCTACACTGGAAAGCACCACGCTGTCAGTCAACTGTGTGTTCATAGTCCTTTTCCGCTTTGAAGGTGGACTCTCTGACATAGCCAGATCATTCAGGGATTCATCAGTACGTAGATCTTTTAAAGCACTCAGAGATGCACAGATGACCTCCACAGCCTTACACAGGTCTACAGAATTGGCTTGCAAGATTGAATTGGCCGGCTTCAAAATGGCAAGAACTTTTAAAAGGAACTTTCCAATTTCAAAGAAATTATGTTTTCTCATCTGCACTAAGAGCCCTGATGCCTCTGTGCATAAATCCACAGGTGCATCAGAATCTTCAGACACATCAGACAGAACTTTAAAAATGACATCTTCATTCTGCACTAAGCAATTTGTCACATCAAAATGACTGGTCCACCGGATCTCTAGAAGCTTTTTGAGAGGGGGGGTGTCATAACGCCGAACCACATAATGTCGCTGGAAAAATGAATGAAGTGTGCTAGAAAGTGCAAAAAAGGATTTAGCACGCGAATCTGCTTGCATTGCATGGACCACTGTGAGATGTAGCTGGTGATTATAACAGTGAATGTAGGGAATTTCTCTACCAAGTTTTCTTTGAAGCAGTGTCTGCACTCCACCTTTCAACCCACTCATTACAGCTGCTCCATCATAGCACTGACTTATGATGTGATCAGAACAGTAACCTCCATCAGAGAGATGCTTTAGTATTTGATCAGTTATGTATTCAGCATCTAGCTGATCTAAGTCAAGTAATCCAATAAGATGCTCTTCTGAAACAGAATTACAGATGAACCTGATCATTAGGGAAAGGTTCTCTACATTACACCTGTCTCGGGTTCCATCACTCTTTATACAAAAGCCTGCTGTGTCTGCATTGTCATATTTGTGTTTAATCTCAATCAAAACCATCTTTGCTAGCGTGTCAATGATCTCATTTTGCATATCTTTCGATGTATATTTTGCATTCTGAGGAATATGTTTAGCTATATCTGCCAATTTAGGGTCTTTGGTTAAAGTATATTCAAAAAGCTTGATGAAAAGACCAGCTGATATGTCGTCATTTTGACTCGACTCCTGAGTTGACTCCTGGGTACCACGAAAAGGCAATTCATTTACAGCCAAAAACCGAACCACATCCGCTATGCTTCGAACATAGTAGCGGTTTTTCTCTGTCTGGGTTGGACCCAATAGACCAGTGATAGTGTCACCGCTTGACTCTCTCTGTTTCTTTTCTGCCCACAAAGCCATAGCTCGTACATGACTCTGACTGGATGCGTGCTTCTGAAAGCCTTTATCATTGTCAAGTGCCGCTTTCCAGTTTGTATAACCATGCTTTGTGAATGCTAAATCTCTATCATTTTTACCCTCAAATATACGACACGGAAAGCAAAAGCATGCATCAGTTCTTACAGAATACTCAAGCCATGGCCTGGATCGATACCAGCTCGGATTAAAAGCCTGTGCTGTGTGGCCAAAAGTTCGCTTCGGAAAAGCATTTAATACTGGCTGTGATGGCGAGGAATCGTTTAAACCATGAGCCGCGACGGCTTGCGCGGGGGAAAGAGCACAGTCAGCTAACGCTGGTGGTGTTTGACATGGTGTGGAGGAGCCCTCGGGTGCGACACTCACACGGTCAGTTGATTTTTTTTAGATCAAAAAACGATGCATTATAAGTGTTTCTACAATGTATATTTATTAAATGAAAAATGCACACAGAAAGACATCAATAAACTTAAGCCTGTGTTAGGAGAACCAAGTTAGCCTAACCGCTAACGGCTAATAAAATAATTTAAGCAACACCTATGTAAGAGGTAAGTAACATTAAAGCAACGAAAAACCACAGTTAAGCAAATATTACCATGTGGAAGTCAGTTTAAACTCAGAAGAGTGTTTACCAGTATACCTGCCTCTCGCTCACACTAACAGAACATATACTGCCGAACTGAACTGTTTGGGGCAGTCTGCCGATTTTTATATGACTCAAAGAGCCAATCAGGAATAAGCAAGGAAATATCTTCACACTGTAAAACAAAATGCATTTTTGTGATTGGTTCAGAGATAATTTTAAAAATAGCCGTTGCTTGCATTGTGCTTGGGGGGGCAAAGACACAATTTGGGGGGGCAATGCCCCCCTCAGCCCCCCCTAGCGCCGGCCCTGCTGGGACTCCTTTAAATCTGCAAATAACAACCTGGATGACTATACGGATGCAGTCACCTCATACATAAGCTTCTGTGAAGAGACTTGCATCCCATCAAAGACCATCTATGCATATCAGAACAATAAACCCTGGTTCTCAAATGAACTTAGGGAACTGCGCAAAGGATGGCTTTTAAAAGTGGGGACCGCGATGCTTACAGAAAAGCAAAGAAGGCATTAAACAAGGGAATTAAAGCTGCCAAACACAAATACAGGAAAAATCTGGAGCCGAAATTCTCCTCAAATGACTGTTCCTCCATCTGGAAAGGACTTCAATCCATCACAAACTACAAACCCAAACCATCTCCCTCCTCCCCCCAGCCAAGCTTCAGTCTGTCTGCCACAAATTTTTTGCTGCCTGTTCACACCTCACCCCCAAAACCTGTAACCCCCACCCCACCTCCACCCATCACCTTCACTGAACAGCAGGTCGGCTGTGTTCTCAGGAAACAGAAGATCAGGAAAGCTGCTGGACCTGATGGCGTCTCACCTGCTACACTCAGACATTGTTCTGATCAACTATCTCCCATCCTCACTGATCTTTTCAATCAGTCCCTGAACATGTCTGCTGTTCCTGCATGCTTCAAAACCTCTGTCATCTTTCCAGTTCCAAAAAAGCAGAAGATCTCCTGCCTGAACGACTACAGACCATTGGCCCTAACATCTGTAGTGATGAAGTGTTTTGAGAGACTGGTACTTCAACAACTTAAAGTTATGACTCATGACCTTCAGGATCCTCTCCAGTTTGCATATCGAGCCAACAGGTCTGTAGATGATGCCATTAATTTGGCTCTCTCTTTCATCCTGCAACACCTGGACAACCCTTCTACGTATGCTCGTGTGCTGTTTGTAGACTTTAGTTCTGCTTTTAACAATATCATTCCTGACCTTCTGCTTCAAAAACTGTGGCAGCTCAATGTCCCCCCATCTATTTGCTACTGGATCCACAACTTCCTGTCTAACAGGAAACAGCATGTAAAGGTGGGCGACCACATTTCGGATCCTCTTTGCCTCAGCACTGGCGCTCCACAGGGATGCGTGCTCTCGCCCCTGCTTTACTCCCTCTACACCAATGACTGCAGATCTAACAGCAACTCAGTTAAGCTCATTAAATTTGCAGATGACACTACCCTGATCGGACTCATTTCAAACAACGACGAGTCCACATACCGGGAGGAACTAACACAGCTGGTGTCATGGTGTGGTAAATACAACCTGGAGCTAAACACACAAAAAACGGTGGAGATGATCATCGACTTTAGGAAAAAACCTTCTCCACTGCCTCCACTGGTCATACACGGCTCCACAGTCAGCAGAGCCGAGTCCTGTAAATTCCTGGGCACGACCATCCAACAGGATCTTAAATGGGACAGGCATGGCACAGCAGTTATGAAGAAGGCCTAGCAGCGCTTGTACTTCCTGAGACAGCTTAAGAAACTTAGACTGCCTCAAGCTCTGCTGGTTCAATTCTACACTGCGATAATCGAGTCCGTCATCACAGCTTCTATCACCGTCTGGTTCGGCTCGGCGTCTCTGCACACCAAACGTAAGCTACAGCGTACAGTGAGATGTGCAGAGAAAATCATCGGCTGTCGTCTTCCCACCCTAGAAGATCTATACTCCTCTAGGATGAAAAAGAGGGCAAGGAAGCTTATGGCAGACTCTTCTCACCCCGGTCACTCATTTTTTCAGAGGTTCTCATCTCAGCGGAGACAGAGAGTGAGAGCATTAAAGACTCGTACAAACCGCCACCTCCACAGCTTCTTTCCCCAGGCAATCAGCTTACTAAACAAGGACTACTCCCACGTCCCTTCGTTTTAATAAATGCTCATGGGTTTTAAACGAGCTTCCCGCATTTTTCATATTTTTATACAGTTAATGCACATATGCACCTTATGTGTAAATAATCTCTATTGCACAATTTTTATCACTACTATATTGTTTATTTTATGTATATATATATATATATATATATATATATATATATATATATATATATATATATATATATATATATATATAAGATACCTTTTCTATTTTTTTTCTTATTTGCTCAGTCAGTGTACCGTCAGTGCACACTTTGCCTGATGTTGTACTGTTCATGCTGCTGCTACATTGTTTATTATACGTTTAGATATAGTGTACCTTTTACTATTTAACTTATATGTATGTTGCCACCTGCACCAAAATAAATTCCTGTAGGAGAAGCGCAAGTGTCTGGAAACCTGAAAAATTTACAAATAAATAAATCAATATTTTACCAAGTTTTTATTTGTTTAAAACACGTTCAATTAAATTGAAGTTAAAATTAAAGATTTTTTTTTTTACAGATTTATTGCCAGTAATTCTGACTTTAATTTCTATTCTCTGACCTCTGTAGGATGTTCCTGCAGTAACCCTGATGTACTGGGCTTCGAGGGTCAGGACGTCACCCTGCCATGCCGCTACGACTCACATTATCACGGCGTGTGTGAGATCTGCTGGATGAGAGGAAGCATCCCGATGCAAGGCTGCGGTGATGAAATCCTTTCCACCGATGGTGACAAAGTGGTGATGCGGCGTAGCGTCCGGTACCAGCTGCAGGGACGGCTACAGAGAGGGGACGTGTCCCTGACCATCCTCAACGCCAGACAGAGCGACAGCGGGACGTACGGCTGCCGGGTGCACGTGCCCGGGTGGTTCAACGATGAGAAATACACGATCCGACTGGTCGTCAGAGAAGGTACAGAAATATTTACACACACTGGCTTCCAACTTCATATGTGAACGAGCCGCTCACGTGGCGCAGCGCTAAAACACGCTAGCACACCAGAGCTGGGATTTCAAATTCGACAGTTTGAATCTCAGCTCTGCCATCTGGCTTGGCTGGGCGGCTACATGAACAACGACTGGCTTGTTGTTCGTACAGGGTGGGAGCCGGACGAGACCTCATAACTGATGCAATTACGACCTCTGCTGGCTGATTATAGCACTGCACAGTAGAGAAATGGTGCTTATCAGGGTGTGGCTCTTCGGCTTATCAGGGTGCTGGCTCTTCGTACACAAAGCTGATCCGCATATGAAAGATGCACCGGTAAAAAGATGCACAGATGCACACAAAAGGTGTTGGAGGGCGTGAGTCAGTTCGCTGTCCTCAGTCGGAGAAAAATGCATGTAAAAAAGTGAACGATTGTGCAATAAACTGTCTTGCAGCGCCGGTTTTAACGACACAAAAACAAACAACGCTGACGCCCAGCACCACCGAGCAAACCACCGCCGAGCTAACAACAGGTACCCAGAACATCACTGTACATAACTTGTGTGTTTATTTCTTTTTTTATAATGACAGAATGATTCAAATTAAATCAAAGTATATAAACAACGTTCCTGACGTTCTTTTTAACTATAGAATATAATAAAATTAATTTATTTCTCATATATACAGATACATGTGTGTACAGTACAGTGAAATTCTTATTGCATGTATCCCTGCATGTTAATACGGGGTCAGAGCGCAGGGTCAGCCATCGCACAGGCCTTGCTCAAGGACCCAACAGTGACAAACATGGCAGAGCTGGGATTCAAACTCTCAACCTTTCGACTCATAGCCCAAAGCTCTACCTACTACGCTACCACTGTCAAACTTTGACCTTTGCAGCTATACAGTATACACGTATATTATACTGTACAGCGGTACCTTGAAACTGGGAGTGTCGTCGAGTTTTAAAGACGTTGAGTTTCAAGGTATTTGTTCCTATAAGGATGTTTGGGAAACCTGTTAATGCGTCCATGGTCCAGTGGAACTGCATATATTTTAGATTTGTGTAAAATAAATACACTGAAAATAACACAAATATAATTAAAACACTGAAATACAATTACAAACAGTTAAACATCAATAAAAATACAATAAAAGCTGCACTTTAGCTTTACTTTGTTATTGTTTCCTAATGCTCCTTAATTAGTGGAGAGAACTTATGAGCATAATAATTAAGAGAGGTTTAGCGTTTCTTTGTTGTTTTTTTAATACATTCAATTACATTTGTTTTTAACCATAAGCGTTTTAGACTCTCTCTGGGAGAAGCTGATTCTTACAATTTCTCAGAACCTCGAGCTGTAACACAAGTTTAAAAGTGAAACAGCTGAACACAGATACATGTGGAGCTTTCAGAGTTATTCCAGAGTTTGAGGGAAACGTTGAGTTTAAGGGTACAAATTTCTCGACAAAGGGCGTCGAGTTTCAAAGATTTTGAGTTTAGGGGACGTTGAGTTACGAGGTACTGCTGTACATTAGTTTCAGATCTATTCATTATTAATGTTTAAACCAAGACCCTAATCATAATATATTTGTGATCCCACTGAGAAGATATACAAGAGCAGGTGTAGCCTAGTGGTTAGGGTACTGAACTAGTAATCAAAAGGTCACTGGTTCAAGCCCCACCACTGCCAGGTTGCCACTGTTGCTTTGCTTGGACAGTACCCTGTCAGTACTGTAAGTCGCTTTGGATAAAATATAAGTATACTGATATAGAAATGATCCATCAGTGTTCCCATTAGTTGTTGGTATGGCATGAATATTTTGGAATAGCACCCCTGCCCCCAGTAGATTTGCCTCCCCTCCCAAATGTTCAATTTATGGCTACAGCTTTGATTTAAACCTGATCGATCTCACCAGCGTTGACTTGTGTTCACATTTTAAAAGCTGCTGCTGTTACCACACCAGAAGATACAACATCGCTGCCCAGCACCTCCCAGCGTATGAGCACCGAGCTCACAGGTTAGAAGAACTGTATTAATTATTGATCCATAAGAGTAAAGCTAATTATTTAATACACTGTATGGACAAAAGTATATGGACGCCTGACCATGAGCTTGTCAGACTGACCTCTGTGTGATCATTTTAGCTAGAACAACGGCCGCTCTTCTGACAGGCTTCTCTTTAAAGTCAGTCCGTGGAAACACTGGAGTTTTTTGTCTTGTTCACGTCTTTATAGATCCTACTGGAACAGGAAAGGGGCCTTCCCTAAACCGTTGGAAGCATAGTATTTCGCTTATATAATTAATTTATTACACCTGTTAGCGACTGCTGTCCTAAACATGAGTTTAATCATTAGAAATGGTGTCCCAATACTTTTGTCCATGTAGTTTTAATTTGAACATTGTGAGGTTATGGATGAAGTTCAGACGTAATGATCTGATGAAGCACTTTGTGGTTTCATCATCATTCATCATCATTCCAACACTTTCTTTCAGCAGATATTTTAACACCACAGGAAGAGGCGTCGCCGTTTCCCAGCAGCACAGAGTCTGCCACCGTCCGACCGACACCCGGTAATCACCATCACACCTGACTGAGGTGTATTTGTATGAAATGTCTGTTTCCTCGTTCAGACATGAATGCCTGCAGTACTGGGAGTTTCTAATAGAACGGCTGACAGTGTTTACAAACTTATCTAAACAAAACATAGCGGGAGACGAGTGAACCAATCAGAAGAGTGAGCAGTGTGGTTAAACTCATCCTAACTGAGCAGTAGATAAATAACATGTTATTAACAGATGCTTTAATAGGTTACATGAGAGCTAGGTACTGTACATCTGCAGACTTAGGGTGGCCACTTCCATAACCTCCCAAAAAGGGACATCAGACTCCAAAAAAAGGATCAGACCCCAGAAAAGGAGGGCATCGGAAAAGGAGGGCATCAAACCCCAAACAGAAGGACATCAGACACAAAAAAAAGAACATCAGACCCCAAAGAGAGAATCAGACCCCAAAAAGGAGAACATCAGACCCCAAAAAGAGAATCAGACTCCGATATGACGGACACCAGACCCTAAAAAAAGAAACAGACCCCCAAAAAGAAGGAAATCAGAACTGAAAAAGAGGAGCAGACCCCACAAAGGAGGATCAGACCCAAAAAAGAAGGGCATCAGGCCCCAAGAAGAGTATCAGACCCCAAACAGAACATCAGACCCCAAAAAGAGGATCAGACCCCAAAAAGAGAACATTAGAATCTTTGATGTTTATTTGTGGAACATGTATTTTGTGGGTTTGTATTTAATAGCTGTAAGATTTTAGCGTGTGACGGTTCCTCTTTAACAGATCTCTTCTTTTATAAACAGAACCTGAACCAACAACACAACAGAGTCCTTCATTATCGACGAGCGCTGAGACTGAAACCACACGCCTGTGGGATTCTGGAACCACTCAGGGTAAATAAAAAAAGCAAGGTTTGATTAAAAACCCATAACGGTCATGGCTGGATTACTGACCGGGCCAGTGGGGCCAGCGCCCAGGGGCCCTTGAGGTCAGGGGGCCCCAGGGGGGCCCTGGCCCGAAACATTTTGCGATGCCTATCAACATTTATGATACAATATATTTTTATTTCCGAGGGCCCTCCATTTTAAGGATCCTCTGACTATTAGGGACTTTGACCCCAGGGCCTCTTGGGGGCCCTAGCCATGCTTTTGGGGCCCCTAGCCATGCTTTTGGGCCCTAGCCATGCTTTTGGGGGCCCTAGCCATGCTTTTGGGCCCCTTATGAAAATGGATGAGGCGTTGTGGCACTGCTCTGACTTCGACTTCTGGCTATTAGGGGTCCTAGGAAAGAGGGGGGCATATTTTTAGAGGGCCCTGGTTATGAGAGCCCCTACCAGGGGGCCCTAGAGAAGAGCAGGGCATACCATTAGAGGGCCCTTGATCACGAGGGCCCCTGCTATGGGGCCCTTGACTTCCATAGAAGTCGTTTACCATGGCTCCTTGACTTTCTAGGGACCTACAAATTGCCAGGCAAGCTACCAGATTTCATAACAGACGTTTTGTTGCAAATATGCGATTCAGGCCCTTACTTAATGTTTCTGAATTTATATTGTTTCAAAATTATTATGTTCAATTTCTCTTAAGCGCAGAGACACAAATTAATTTTGCAATTTTGCAATTATTTAAATTTAAGACAAGCAATTTCAAGCAGTTTGAATGCATACACACACTTAACTGAGCTATTTGATGTTCTTTTCATGCCTGACAATATGTCCAACAGTGAGCTCACTTTAAAGGCTAACTCACTCGCTGCAGCATATCCTTCAGATCTGAACATGAGCCTGGCAGATGAATTGATACAATACAAATCATTCATAACAGAAAAAGAAAAATGTCCTAGTAAAATGCTCAAAACCATCATCAATTTGAATTTACAGTCAACCTTTCCAAATGTCTACATAGCACTTAGACTTTTTTTGACTTTTTTTGACTCTTTGCCCAGGGGCCCAGACTATCCTTAATCCGTCCTTGGTAACGGTGAGTGAGTTCTGTCTGGATTGGCTGATTTGTGTAGCCGTTTGTGCAGTGAAATCACAAATTAAATCTGTAAAACGAGCTAGCACACAGCCGGCATCTTAGCTCGGACGGGATTCATCATAACTGCTGCAGTTACGACAGCTGACGATGGTGCTGCACTGAGACGGGGGATAACGGAGATCAGTGCGTGACTCTCCTGAGCTCCACTACATTAATATATGTTGTTACTCAGGGCTCAGATCCTCAGCAGTGCTATCAGTCGGTTGGGCGTCAACATACAGGCATGAAACCAGCTCCACCGCGACCCTGACCAGAATTAAGCGGTGGTAAAACACAAAATGAATGAATGAAAAAACACTTTCCTGTAACCTGCTGCTTGGTTTTGAATCAGACCTCATATTTAATACAGTTGTACTCCAAACTTTAAACTAGTTTAACTAGCAGCGTACTGAAGATTAAAGCAGAAATGTCAAATAAATGCATTGTTTTTATTTTATTTTTAGCTTTGTGAACACAGAATACTACCCCACTGAATCTGTATTACAGCACAAGAGAACTGTAATGTTTCATCATCATTCATCATCATTCCAACACTTTTTTGCAGCAGCTATTTTAACACCACAGGAAGAGGCGTCGCTGCTCCCCAGCAGCACAGAGTCTGCCATCGTACCTAAATGTCTATTATAAAACGGATAGTTCCGGTCCTAAAATCTGATTGGCTGAGCCGCGTTCGAAGCCGTTGTAAAATCCCAGATAAACGCACACCTAGGACCACCTCACATCATTCCATATTAATACGCCACTGAAAAGAAAAAGTTAATGTTATTTTCGCCCTCATGTTGCCTAGCAACACTGTTAATCGAACTACCTTGCGTCGCGGAAGAATGCTTTATTGAAAGTTTATACACAATAAATACATTTATGAATTGAACATCGTTGTATTTATTATATTTTACGTTGACCGCCGTTTTATAAAAGCAATAAGCCACTCGAGACCGTGCATTACTGTTATGATTTTAGCACGGGAAAGAAGTCATTCCCCATGCTAAAATCACAGTAACGCACGGTCTCTCGTGGCTTATTGCTTTATTAAAATGACGGTTCCTCTTTAACAGATCTCTTCTTTTATAAACAGAACCTGAACCAACAACACAACAGAGTCCTTCATTATCGAAAAGCGCTGAGACTGAAACCACACGCCTGTGGGATTCTGGAACCACTCAGGGTAAATAATAAAATATAATACAAATTTGGTTTTAAGAGCAGACCTCAATTATTATCTCTTTACACTCCAAACTCTCAACTAATTTAACTAGCTGTGTACTGTCCTAAGCCAGAAATGACACATAAATGCATTGTTTTTTATTTTATTTTTAGCTTTGGTGAACACAGAATACTGCTCCACTGAATCTGTATCAGAGCACAAGAGAACTGTAAGTAAATTTGGTGTCAAATCATTTGGTTAGAATTTAGTTTTTATTAATCACTAAATCACCGCTGTAATGGCGGCCTCTGCTGGCCGGTCGAGGCACTGCACAGAGACGGTGAATAACGGAGAGCAGTGTGTGATTCAGTACGCTATACTGATCCCTGTGTGATTCTCGTTAAGGTGGATAGAAGACATGATTTGATGCTTCTTGTGATTTTGGGCTCAGTGTTGGTGGTGTTGGTTTTGGTAATAATTGCGGTTTATCTGACGTGTAAGTACATTATAATTCCTAGTAGTGTTGAGCTCGCGTGTTTAACTGAGAATTAAATGTGAATAAATCTTCTCTCATTAGGGAAACAAAGACAGAGGTTCAGGACGAAGTTACAAATGTGAGTAACACTGATAAAAGAAATCAGATATACACCAATCAGCCATAACATTAAAACCACCTCCTTGTTTCTACACTCACTGTCCATGTTATCAGCGCCACTTACCATATAGAAGCATTTTGTAGTTCTACAATTACTGACTGTAGTCCATCTGTTTCTCTGCATGCTTTGTTAGCCCCTTTCATGCTGTTCTTCAATGGTCAGGACCCCCACAGGACCACCACAGAGCAGGTATTATTTAGGTGGTGGATCATTCTCAGCACTGCAGTGACACTGACATGGTGCTGGTGTGTTAGTGTGTGTTGTGCTGGTATGAGTGGATCAGACACAGCAGCGCTGCTGGAGTTTTTAAACACCTCACTGTCACTGCTGGACTGAGAATAGTCCACCAACCAAAAATATCCAGCCAACAGCGCCCCGTGGGCAGCATCCTGTGACCACTGATGAAGGTCTAGAAGATGACCGACTCAAACAGCAGCAATAGATGAGCGATCGTCTCTGACTTTACATCTACAAGGTGGACCGACTAGGTAGGAGTGTCTAATAGAGTGGACAGTGAGTGGACACAGTGTCTGATCCACTCATACACCATGTCAGTGTCACTGCAGTGCTGAGAATGATCCACCACCCAAATAATACCTGCTCTGTGGGGGTCCTGACGAGCAGTCAGGCAGATTGGAGTTACTAGAAATTGAAGTGTGTGTGTGTCCTGTCCCACCGCGACCCTGACCAGAACAAAGCGGTGGTAAAACACACAGTGAATAAATGATTTTATTGAGGTAAATAATAAAAATGTGTGTTTATTATTCTGTCCCACAGAAACAAGAATTCTGCTCCGTTCATCAGTTACAGTAACATGGACAGCAGCGTAGCGCTGACGATGGAAAACACACACGGCGGTAACGGCGGGACCGAGGACGAGCTGCAGGCGTGAGAATTTACTGACCGGTCACTGTGTCGCCGTAGTGAAACCAAAAAACCTTCTTCTGTACCTAAAGTCCAAATATTTACAGCATAAACGCTTGTTGACTTCACTATATGGACAAAAGTATCAAAAGTAGACAAAAGTCCCTTCTAATTACTGAATTTATGTGTTTCAGCCACAGCAGTTACTAACACGTGTAATAAATCAGTTATACTGTGTAAAGGACATGACATGCTTCCAACTTTTATATGCAGCACCAGTTTAGGGAAGGTCCTTTCCTGTTCTGGCATGAGGCCAGAGGAATGCAAAACAGACCCCTGTCTCAGGTCTGCTACCGGTCGGCTGGGCGCCCCCTAGTGCACACCTACAGCAGACAAAATCAGTATGCCGCTAGCATGCTGGGTGGGAAAAGTCGGGACTAAAAAGTGGGCGGGGTCTTCGATGCTGTGCAAGGACCCTGGTTTGTAGCCCGAGGCGCCTGTACAGAAGTAGAGGGACGTGGAGATCAGCGCGTGACTCTCCTTGCGCCGATCCACCAAAGTACGCGGGGATAAGAAGGGGTCGGAGGGAGGGCGTGTCAGGAGAATATACCCTCCTCGTACACCATAGGGGTCTCCAGCAGTGGAAGAGGGACTGGATATGACTAAACTGGGAGAAATAAAGGAGAAAATGTAAAAATAAAATGTTTTATTTGTACCCTGTTTCTGTGCGGGTCAAAAATTCAGGCCTGTACTGTTCTCTTGGTGTATGACACACATGCATGTGCCCACTTGATAAGAATAAGGAACATTACTGAAACACTGTTTAGATGAGTATTTTTTGTGACCAAAACAAGCCTCTCTGATGTTCCTCGATCCAAAATTGGGATGAATTGGAACTGCATAGCATTTTTCCACGACACAGAGCAAGCTGGGCTGTTTCCTGCTTTATCTGAATCTGTACGTGTACATTATAAACATAATAATCATAATAATATAACTATATTAAAAGTGATCTTTCCCGGTGTGATATTTTATTAAATGCCCTGTCTGACACTGCTGCTGGTGGGCGTGTCCTGGGCGTGTCTGCGCTGGGCTCTGGCCTGGTTGGTGCGCAGTACCTGGCTGATGTGGTACTCGCTCTCCACGCTCATTTCGGTGAGGTGAATGTCACATTCGAGCAGGCTGCTGTTGTGAGACGTGGCCTCCTCCAGGAGCTTCCCTCCATCCTGCACACCGGGACAACACAACAGCACTTTTATTATTATTATTATATATCTGTGTTATATATATGTGTGTGTTATATATGTGTGTCTATAGTGGGAATAAAAAGTCTACACACCCCTCTTATTATGCTTCTTTTAAGTATACACACTTAAAAAGATGACCCCCCCACGTTCTCCTGATTTAACACCCCTGGACTTCTACCTATGGGGGAACCACACTGAAGCATGTGGTATATATATGACTGGATGCCAGGCATTACTGAACCATATAAAAGTCAAACGTATCCAAGTATGTACACTATAAAGCCAAAAGTATGTGGACACCCCTCCTAATTACTAAATTTTAGTGTTAACATTCATTCACTGAATGTTTTACCACCGCTTTATCCTGTTCATGGTCGCGGTGGGTACAATTCACTGGGCGAAAGGTAGGAAACACCTGTACAGGTTGCCAGTCCATCACAGGACAAACACACACACACACACACACACAGAGGGCAATTTAGTATTTCCAGTTATTCTGACTGTGGGAGGAAACTGGAGCACCAGGAGAAAATCCACACAGACACAGGGAGAACATACAAAACTCCACACAGAAAGGACCCTGACCACTCCACTTGGGAATCTGGGAAATAACTTTGTTGTGGCAAATAATAATTAAATCTTAAATTAAATCTAAAAATAATAATAATAATTATAATAATTAAATGTAATAAAAAATAATAATAAAATCTAATAATTAATTATAATAATAAAAATAACAATTAAATAAAAAAATGATTATAATAATTAAATGTAATATAATAAATGTGATAAATAATTAAATCTAATAATTAATTATAATAATAACAATTAAGTCCAATAATAATAATAATAATTAAATCTAATAATAATAATAAGAAGAAGAAGAAGAAGAAGAATATTAATAATAATAATTAAATGTAATTAAAAAATAATAATTAAGTCTAATAATAATAATAATAAAATGTAATAAAAAATAATAATTAAATTTAATAATTTATTATAATAATAACAAATAAGTCCAATAATAATAATCATTAAATGTAATAAAATAATAATATTAATAATAAAATATAATAATATTAAAATGTAATAAAAATAATAATAAAATATAATAATAATAATAATAATAAATGTAATAACAACAATAATGAATTATTTAATTACAATTCCAGACTATAAACGATTTGTTGATGTGTAAATGATCTGTGAAGCTCTGATGTGAGGAACTTACCTCTCCCAGTCTGTTGCAGGACAGGTTGAGGTTGGTCAGCGTGGAGTTCTGCACTAAAGCCTGGGAGAGTGCGCTGGCCACCCTCTCGGTCATCCCGTTAGCTCCTAAATGAAGGTTCAGCAGGGTCCGATTGTTCATCAGGGCCTGAGAGAGAGCCTGCCCCCCTTCATCTGAGACCCGGTTCAGTCTGAGATTGAGGGACAGCAGGGCAGAGTTTTTGGAGAGGGCGTGAGCTAAAGCCTGCGCCCCCGCTCCTCTGATCTGATTATCGTTAACGTCCAGCCTCTCCAGGCGGCTGCGGTTGAGGAGTTTGCCGACGGCTCTCGCTCCCCGGTCCCCGATCAGGTTGTGGGAGAGATCGAGCTCCAGCAGAGACGGATGATCCAGCAGGTGTTTGACCAGCACGCGGCATTTCTCGTCGTCCACTTTGCTCCGATTGATTCTCAAAATCTGTCAATCAAACATAAAAAATATCATCTGAAAAGATGAAACTTCATGACACTATGTGGCCAAAAGTATTTGGACGCCTGACCATGAGCTTGTTGGACGTCCCATTCTAAAAACTCTATCATATTTCCATCTAGGACAACAGGTGCTCTTCTGAGGAGGCTTCTCACAACACTTTAAAGTATGTCTGTGGGAATCTGTGCCCATTCAGTTATGCCACAAAAGCAAAAGAGCATTTGTAAGACTGGGCACTGATGCTGATGTTGGTGCTCTGGTTTATTCTAGAGAGGCACAGTTCGAAGCACATCATGTCCTTTTTATATTTTTTATAATTGATTTATTACATCTGTTAGTAATTGTTGTGGCTCTAACACATGAACTCATATTAGAAGGGGCATCCCAATGGTAAATTGGTACAAGGGTTAATTATGCTAGCTCGCTACTGCTGGGATCCAGGGTTAAAATCTCCAGCAGGTGCTGCTGCCCAGTCGGGCGTCTATTATTAGATTTAATAATTTTTTTATTACATTTAATTATTATTATTATTATAAGATTTAATTATTATTATTTTTAATTGCATTTAATTATTATTATTATAAAATTTAATTATTATTATTTTTTAATTACATTTAATTATTATTAATAATATTATTATTATAAAATTTAATTATTATTATTGTAAGATTTAATTATTATTTTTTTATTACATTTAATTATTATTTAAGATTTAATTATTATAATTTTTATTATTATAATACATTATTAGATTTAATAATTTTTTATTACATTTCATTATTATTATTATTTGTAGATTTTTTTTAATTATTATTTTATTACATTTCATTATTATTATTATTATTATTATAAGATTTAATTATTACTATTTTTATTATTATAATTAATTATTAGATTTAATTATTTTTTATTACATTTAATTATTGTTATTATTTGTAGTTTTCTTTCATTATTATTATTTTTTAATTACATTTAATTATTATTATTATTATTATTATTATTATTATTATTATTATTATTATTATTATTATAAGATTTCATTATTATTTGTCACAGCGTTATAAATAGGTAAACAATAAGGAAGGAAATGTTTTTCTATTCTAACCTTCAGGGACTTGCAGGATTTTAGAGCCTTGGCCAGAGACCCACAGTCCCGCGAGGTGAACTCAAACAGGTTCCACTCAAAGTTCATCCCACATCCTTTCACTCCATAAACCAGCTGCAGCTCCTCCAGGTTGCTCAGTTTGTCCAGCAGCATCTGGAAGTCGAAGTGATCCATGGAGGGCTCGTCGGCGCCTGCGTCGCTGGCCGAATCGGAGCCGTCGGCCTCTTCGAAGTCTCTGATGGGAGGCAGAAGCTGAGCGATCGTCAGCCGCCGGACGTGGTTCTGACACAGCGGCACGAGCTCCAGAACCGCCCCGGTGTCTGTCACGTCCGGGACGAAGAGCTCGATCACGTTCTCCAGGTGACGCTCGAAGAACATGCGCTTCCAGCTGTGGTTGTAGTCGGAGACGTCGTTCAGGCCCCAGCGGGCCTCGCAGCAGCGCTTCCAGTAGCACTCGACACCGATCAGGTCGGCGGTTACGCTCAAGGGCAGAGAAGTGGGCAGCTTTTCCAGGACGTAGGATTGCTGGGCGGCCGGGAGCTCGGCAAGAACAGGCTTTTCTGTAGAGCAACCAAAGAACAACCACAAAAAATAATTTATTCCACCAAGACACGGATTATAAAACTCATTTCTATATAATGGGTTCTGTAGAGCAGCACTGTGGCACCTCAGGTTGGGTCCTGGGGACCTGGTTTCCATCCTCACCTTTGATCACTGCTTGCAATGAGTTTTGGGTTTACTATGGATACTTTAACTTCCTTCCATCTCCCAATAGCATGCAGAAGGTGGATTGTCTAGGTGTTTTTTTACAGCCTTTATTAACATTTACAGCAGTTAGTAGAAAACCCATGTGAATACGGGAAGAACGGGCAAGTCTTCACACAGAAGGTGACCGGAGGTGAGGTGAGGATCAAACCCAGATCTCCAGGACCCACGGTACTGTTCGGCACTCACTCTACCAGCTGTGCCAGATATGATTCACTTGTGGACAAATGGGGGATTTGATGGGTAGCACTGTCGCCTCATAGCAAGAAGGTCCTGGGTTCGATCCCCAGGTGGGGGAGTTTGCATGTTCTCCCAGTGTCTGTGTGGGTTTCCTCCAACAGTACAAAGACGTACAAGTGAAGTGAACTGGAGATATGAAATAGTCCATTCTTTAATGGTGATGATTCTCACATATTACAAAACTAGCTTACCTTCAAAATGTTGCACGATGGGATCGAGGCACAGATTAGTCAGTGATGGCACCACTGCCAGGGACCATTCTGGATCCTCCGCTAAGATTCTGCGAATCTTTCGAGGGTCTGCGGCAGGGTTAAGCTTGGCTATCAGAGGGTAGACGCCAGCTGAAGACTTGCTCTTGGTCATACTCGTCTCTGGCATCCTTGTTTGTGTAATGAACTCCTCCTCAGGCTTAAAACGTTAGAACAGAAACATCAAGAGTTCTCTGTTTAAAGAAAATAAACAGTATGTTAAACTGGTCCACTAACCATTTTCCTCTACAATCACTGCTTGATCGATTCTTCCTCTACAACATCTAAACAATCCGGCCATTTCTCCCCATGGAAGCCACTTAGATTCTTGTCCAGTCTCGTTGTCATTTTGAGGCAGAACTACTGCAACTCCATGTCCACAATCAGACCGCTGCAAACAATTAAAAATGCAGCTGCACGACTGCTTTTTAATCAAGCAAATGCTGCCACAACTCCCCACATTTACTGCATTCTGCAGACGCTTTTATCCAAAGCGACTTACACTTAATACTGAATACGATGCAAGCAACCGAGGGCTAAAGTGCCTCGCTCATGGGTCCAAAAGTGCCAACTTGGCAGCGTTTGGCTACCACTGCCTTATTATTACAGGGAATTATTTCCAGAAACGATGTGAAACGTGGACTCGGCAGACCACAGCACACGTCTCCACCTCGCGTCAGTCCATCTCGACTGAGCTTGGATCAAGAGAGGTTTATTGGATGTCGTTTTTGACTAGTTGATTCGGTGGGTAGCACTGTCGCCTCACGGCAAGAAGGTCCTGGGTTCGATCCCCATATGGTGCGGGTTAGTCTGGGTCTTTTCGAGTTTGCATGTTCTCCCCGTGTCTGTGTGAGATTCCTCCCACAGTACAAAGACAAAGTACAAGTGAGGTGAACTGGAGATACGAAATACCTCATGACTGTGATCGATATAACTGATGAATCTTGTGTAAGCAGTAACTACCTGTCCTGTCATTAATGTAACCAAAGTGTGTAAAACTGGTTAAAATCCTAATAAATAAATAAACTGACTAGTTGCTTAGTTAATTTTTGACTCCATAACTGTACGTTAACTTGCATTTAAATATGCAGTGATGGACTGTGTTTACTGACGAGGGCTTTCTGAAGTATTCCCAAACCCAAGTGATTCGATTCAATATTGTATGTCAGATTTGCCCTTTATGCACAGGGATATTTTTGTTGTTGGTGACCCTGTAGAGCAGTGGAAGATTCCACAGTTAACACATGAGCTGGTCTAAATCAGCTAGAACTGGGTTTTGGACGTCATACAATGCATTTGACGCACTTCTTATCACATACACCACGTACACATCCAGTAACATTCAGGGTTTTTCAGCCATTCTGGCCAGAATGCACTGAGCATATCTACATTTTCTAAGTAGTACTTCTAGTGTAGATTAACATTCTTCTCTCACAATCAAGAGAGGATGTAGTTCATTTTTGACTCCTGCTTTGCATAACAGCATCTTAATGGGACAGTGGTCGCCTAGTGGGTAGAGCTTTGGGCTATCGACTGGAAAATTGTTGGTTTAAATCCAGGCTCTGCTATGCTGCAACTGTTGGGGCCTTGAGCAAGGCCCTTAACCCTGTCTGCTCCAGGGGCGCCGTACGATGGCTGGGTTTGTATATATGACAAATAAAGTATATCTATTATCTATTAATAAATCTTGCATTTAAATATGCAGGGATGAACGGTGTTTACTAACAAGGGTTTTCTGAAGTATTCCCGAACATATTCAGACGTTCAGTTCAATACTGGTTTTTGTTTTTGTCCTTTATTCAAAGAGATATTTTTTACTCTTCATTTTTTAATAATTTTATGGACTGTAGGTGCTAAATAAAAACACCTAAGAACTGTCCGACTGGTCGCTTAGTGGTCAAACCTCGACTTAACTTTGCCGGACTGGACATTGAACATTTAAAAGCCTTTCTGGTTTTAATTTGCCCCTCTGTCCTGACTATTTTGGAACGTGTTGCAGACATCTAATTAGGAATTACGGTACAGTAAGGTAAACCAATAAATATCACTGCGCTGTTTTCAATTAAACACCTGAAAAAGACGGATTTAAATCACTGCTTTTACATTTTAATTACATTTTAACTACTGTCCCAACTTTTTTGGGAATTTAGGAATACTAACTAGGGATGCAACGATGCACCACAATCAGCCCCGGTTCTGGACTGCTTTGCTTGGGGGGGCAGTAAAACCTAATGAGGGGGCATGTTGATAGTCATGTTTTTGAAGCCAGAAATATATTCAAGGCTTGATTTGTGCATGAATGATGACAGCCAAGCTATTGATACTGGCTTAAAGTGATGTATGAGGTAAAGAAATAAAAATGCATGTTTTCGAACTATATAAAGAAAATATAAAGAAAACAAAAGAATACTAATTCTGTAAAAAAAAAAGTGTTTACCAGTATACCTGCCTCTCGCTCACACTAACAGAACATATACTGCCGAACTGAACTGTTTGGGGCAGTCTGCCGATTTTTATATGACTCAAAGAGCCAATCAGGAATAAGCAAGGAAATATCTTCACACTGTAAAACAAAATGCATTTTTGTGATTGGTTCAGAGATAATTTTAAAAATAGCCGTTGCTTGCATTGTGCTTGGGGGGGCAAAGACACAATTTGGGGGGGCAATGCCCCCCTCAGCACCCCCCTAGCACCGGCCCTGACCACAATACAGTTACTAACCGATTCAAAAATTCCACGATTCAAATCGATTTGACATGTATAATGAATCAATATTCACTTTAAACAGCAGAGGGCGCTGGTGCTATACACCTCGCCTGGTTGACGTCACTGGCGCTATACGCCTGGTTGCCAAATTTGAGGTTTTTCAGCCAAATTGGGCTTAATTCAAAAATGTTTTGCATAGTTTGTACCTACCTCAGAAATAAAAGGGCGTTTATTATTTAGATAAATAAAAGATAAGCACAAATACAGTGTTTTATTTTCTTTTTCAAGAAAAATAATAAAAGGAAACTTTGTCATAATTTGTCTTCAATTTCAGGTTTAAAAAATCGGGAAAATAATCGTACCGTGAACCCAGTATCGTTATTCGCATCGTGGGTAGAGTGTATCGTTCCATCCCTAAAACTAACATACTTTAGACATCTCTACACATGCGTGCACTTCTCTAATGTAAACAGTAAACACAGCGGTGTTCCGAGTTAGCTACTGTACATGACTATGCAGAATAAAATATGTTTTATATAATGTATATAATGTAATATATAATATTACTGTATTCTAAAACAAGCAGAAAATGAATCATGTATAAATGTTTACCTTGTCCACTGCTGTAGTAACGCAGAGCTGTCACGTGACCTCGAATGAGTGGTCGCTATGGTGACATGGACACTAAACCGAGCTAGTTCAGGCTGTGTCTCAAATCACAAACTGTAGTAATACATTTCATCTGAATTATACGTGCGGATTCTTTTTCTCATCACCGTGCAATAACAGACTGACTCGTTTCTTTTATTAATACTGTACAGATGAACTACTTTCTACCGTAGTAGAGAAAAAAGCTTTACTGATGATTATTATGGTTAGAATGTTTCAGTATAAGAGTTGTAGTATGCAATGTGGGTTACACTTGATAATATACAACTTGTTTTGGAGCAATTTGATGAATATTTTAAAAGCTATTGAAGTTATTAATATGCTGAATACTTTAAATGCTATTGAAGTTATGAATAAAAATGTTTTTATTATGTAATAAAGGGTAAAAGTGTCAGTATAAGAGTTGTAGAATGTAATGTGGTTTACACTTGATAAAATACAACTTGTTCTGGAGCAATATGATGAATATTTTAAATGCAATTTAGATCAACAGCACTTCTTTGTGCAATACTGTAAAATGTAAATACTTTTTACTTGTACCTTCTTAGTTTACTCTATTTTTATACTTATCTTAGTTTATTCTTATTTCATTCATGTCGCACACACCGAGGCCTGGGTAAGTGTATTTCGTTCTATCATGTAAGTGGTTGAATGACAATAAAGCCGAGCCCAAAGGAACGAGACAAAATAAAAGCTGAATCACTAAATCACCTGGTCTCCTCGGTGCCTAAACGTCTTTTAAGTGTGGGGAATAGGACGGAGAGGCAACATTACAAAGTGGTAAATGCTTTACTGTCCTAACTTTTTTTTTTGGAATGTGTTGCAGACCTGAAATGCAGGAATGGATGTTTATGAATAAATGAAATAAAGTTGAGCACATGAGATATCTCAGGTTCATCCTGTCTGCAATGAAATAAAAGTCAGTGTAAATATAAAGAACTCTGTGTTTTTTTATTATTTGCCTTTTCCATGCTGTCCCAACTTTTTCTGATTTGGGGTTGCAAAAAGCATTAACCTTATTCCAGTCAATAACATTTTACACCCGTCCACAGATATTTTAATAAATTATTGAAAGGCAATCTATAAATCTGTAAATAGCAACAGGCACAATTTCTGATTATTTATCATATAGGTGAGAAGCAATACCGTATGGATAAATATGTAGGGAGTTCCCACCACAGGAAAGGTAGATAAGCTCAAACACATGCAGGTAAACACTGTCAGAACGCTTCAGCAATTTTCCAGAGTGAAAAACAAAAATTCTGCTTTATTGATGACACAAAACAACACAAATATACACGTAAAAATAAAGAACAAATCGGTGGCTGTACAATTCACAGTCTCATGCGGATGCACGTTAACAGAAAGCTGCTGTTTCCAATCCCGCTACGTAAACCGGTCACAAGAGCGGAGACGGTACTGTGACCCGGGCTTTAGAACGCCGCCCTCTCCTGGCTGGACGGCTGGACCGAGCGCCGCCGCCGCTACCGCTGTTCTGAATCACCCCCGCTCCAAGAGCCGCGGCTTTACTTTGACCTGTAAACACTCACCATGGTTCTGAATGAGCTGTTGATGCGATCTCACAACACCGAGCGTATAAACTCTGCATTAGACATCCGGGACGCACCTCTCACCTTTCCTCTGCGTGACCAGTTCCGCTCGTCTGTCCCTCATGGCGGCGCCGAGGTTCTCCACCATGCGGTCGATGCAGTTGTCCAGCACCAGGGAGCGAGCCTGAGAGACGATAGGCTGCCTGCAGATGGGACACTCGTCCTTGCGTCTCCGCCAGTCGCCGATGCAGTACTGACAGAAACTGTGAGCGCAGCTGAGCGTCACTGCCTGAAACATGCGATAACAGCGAGTCAGAAACTGTTCTGGGAAAGCTTTCGTTTTGTATTGATAAGATTTCGGAGTGTGTCTGTAGGAATCTGCACCCGTGCAGTCGAAAGAACATTCGCGAGGTCAGGCGCCGACATCAGGCGATAAGTTCTGGTCCTCAGTTGACGTTCTAACTCATTGTGAGGTGTTAAAAGAGGCTCTGTGCACTCATATGAACCATGCCCTTATGTGCCTGGCTTTGTGCACATAAAAGAGGAAAGGACCTTCCCCAAACTGTTGCCACAACGTTGGACGCATATCAATGATTTTAAATAATCAGTGTTCCGGTTAAACACAACATTTGATGATTAGCATTTAATTAAAAGCCAATAACGTGGCCGCGCGGGTGGCGGAGCGGTCTAACATGCTAGTTAGGTATCGGCTGTGGCTGAGGAGAGGTTGAGGTCAACTGGGTTCCTCATTGTGGCTGCTGCATCAGCATGAAAAATACGTGATGCGGCTCTATGCGAGACCCCCGAAAATAAACATTCTGTGACTGTGCCTGCATGAGAGAGACGTAAGGCGTGCGGAGAGACACGCTACGGTGCTCCTGGATTTCCCCACCCCTCGAGCAACGAGCAGCAATTAGGAACCCATTCAACCTCCTGCCTGTTAAGACACCCGACCCGGTCCGGTCCGGTCCGGTCGCTAGCACAGCTCTGGAGATCCCAGCAGTGGCGAGTGGTGCGCGTTCGTACCTCGATGAAGAGCTCGGAGCAGATGATGCACTGCAGTTCGTTCTCCAGGACCTCGGTCATCTGTGTGACCACCTCCTCCCTCTGAGCTCTCGCCCGCTCCTTCTCCTCCTGTGCCAGACAGTCACAGAATTCAGCAGACGCTCTTATCAAGTCAATTTATTTGCATAGTGCATTTTAGAATAGACGACGGGTCTCTCTCTCTACACAGACACATTTTACATCATCCTACCTTCCTGAGAAGAGGGCATGTCTAAATGCCTATACAGTGGTACCTCTAGATACGAGTTTAATTCGTTCCAGAGCCGAGCTCGTAAGTAGAGCAGCTCGTATCTCGAACTAATTTTCCCCATTTAAAATAAAGGAAATAGAATTAATCCGTTCCAGCCCTCGGACAAGTCCCTAAAATACCGTAAATTATGGAAAAATACACGTTTTTAATTAAGAAAAACACATGTATAAACATATAAAACATAACAAAATAAATAAATAAAAGAAAAATGTATAAAAAAAACAGTAAGAAAAATGTATAAAATACGGTACAGTAATCTTACCTTGGCGACAGATGAGCGCGGCTAACGGAGAGCGGCTGAGGAGAGAGGGGGGGAGGAAGGGATACTGGCAAGGTACGAAGCGTAGATACGTACGGGTACACTAAAACAGGCCTTTCTTACACTTTAAACAAAACTGTACTAGTAGTAGTAGTAGTTGGGAAATTCCTTTGAAACGGCTCCCTTGCGCCGACGCGCAAACTAGCGGTAGCGTCCCCGAAGCTCCAGCCCGGCTCGTATCTTGGATCTGGGCTCGTATCTAGAGCAGAAATTTTGTCCGATCTCGAAAAGCTCGTATGTGGAGCAGCTCGTATCTAGAGGTACCACTGTACTGTTATCGACTAGCAAGCTTAGATACACTGCACTACACGACCACAAGTATTCAGACACCTGACCACGAGCTTCCTGACCTCTATGTGATTTTTTAGCGCAAGACTTTAAAGTACGTCTGTGGTAATTTGTGCCCATTCGGTCAAAATATTCATTAGTCAGGCTGTTACAACTGTTCCAGTTCATTCCAGAGCTGTTCAGTGGGGCTGAGGTCAGGCCTCTATGATCAGGGATGATGGATTGCTGTCGTTCTGCCTCTCACATATGATCGCTCAGGTTTGATGACTGTGGAATCTTCTAGTTCTATATATTAAGAATTATTTTGTTTATATATTCTACCTACATCTATTTTTTTTATTTACCTCAAGATGGTTCGGATGCACACCTTTATACCCACCTCAGGCTGAAGGCTGCAGGTTTGAGGCTCCCATGTCAGTGTGAGCGCAAATGACCTTTATTATGACTTATTTCTTATAAATAATTTTTATCTAGCGTCCGGTCCCCAGAACGGATAAATACGAGGGCTGTGCCAGGAAGGGCGTCCGGCATAAAAACTGTGCCAAATCAATCAAATGCAGACGACTGACGTCGACGGATGTGGCAACTTCTAAAGCAATCATTCATATAATATTTGAATCCTATTTTATTTAAATCTACATTGTCCTCTATGCCACCTGAGGAGGCTCCCAAAGTTTCATCTTTGTAATATTTAGCCTTTTCCCCTGCCCGTGTCACCCCTGTGCTGCTCGTATGGGGTGTTTGATGGTGTCAGGATACCTTGGTGACCTCCAGCTCTTTATCTTTGGCCTGAAGCACCTCGTTATTACGGTCCTTCGTTTGCTGGAGCTCTTCCATCACTCTGTGGTGCTGCAGGTAAGAGAACAAAAGATGATTTGTTTGTTTATTAGGATTTTAACGTGGTGTTTTACACTCGGGTTACATTCATGACAGGAACGGTAGTCACTCGATACACAAGGTTCATCAGTTCACAAGGTTACATCGAACACCGTCATGGACAATATTGTATCTCCAGTTCACCTTACTAGCACGTCTTTGGACTGTGGGAGGAAACCCACACAGACACGGGGAGAACATGCAAACTCCACACAGAAAGGACCCGGACCGCTCCACCTGGGGATCGAACCCAGGACCTTCTTGCTGTGAGGCGACAGTGCTACCCACTTAGTCCTAATCAGTCCTAGTAAATGTGTTTTCGATAATAATCCGCTACATTATCACATTTCCTGGTCAGGGCCGCAGTGCGTCTGCTTTTTCCGCTCTCTCTTCTGTCATTGTATGCAGCCGATGTTAATCGAATCAGACACCGCGGATACACGGAACTGGACGGAGCTTCAAGACTGAAAGCAGATCTGGCCCGGAATCGCCAGGTCACCAACTGCTAGGCTGCTAGTTAGACGGCCTTGCACATATTGTGTATAAGCGATGTTGCCATGTGTCTTAAAAACCCTCTCCTGTATTGTGTCCCACAGGTAAGAGGGGGTGCCCTATACACTTGGCACGTACACCCTAGGTAATCAGGTGTTTTCCCCTCTTTATTTTGCTTTAGCCCAATTAGATTAAAGTAGTTTCGTTTTCTTTCTGTAGTGATCGTGTTAGATCAGTTTTCAGTCGTATAAAAACAGGTTCGATGGTTTTGATTTATTTTAGATCTTTAATTTGGCAACCAGCTCCTTTATTTTGTAACGAATCTGAGTTATTATGTTTTCCAATGTCACCAAAGCAGAGTGTGAAACTTCCACTACCGTCCTGTGTCCTGTTACTGTTTATAACATCAACCAGCCTATAACAGGTTAGTAACACGCATCTATATCTGGGTCTCGTCCCTAATCCCTTTCTCTCAGACGTAGCCAATTGCTGGGGATTCGAATCCTGGATCCCAGCGGCCCATAATGTCCATAGTGCGTCCATACGATAACATATGATAAAGTATACTGTTCCTACCTCTTTTAAAGCCTCTTCTAACTGTTTCTTCAGACCTTCTTCTTCTTTCTGCTGGCTCTTCTCCATCTTTAATGAAAAAAAAACAGACACATCTTGTATTCTAATATTATTTTTAATTAAAACACTTCTTTTAATGCCTCCTTATATTGCTTTCAGTGTAATATCTGCCAGTTTCCATGTTGCAATTCTCTTGCCACTTAACCCACCCTTGAGCAGACTACGAAAACCCGAGACTACAGTGTGCCCACTCACCAGGGGCATCGTTTCACCTGCCAGTGGTGTATTAAGCCTCGTACAGAGTGAATACAACACCACTAGTGCAGTGGCAATAAAGCCCAGTCCATGTCTCTCCTTCAGGCACAGCCAATTGTGGCCGTCAAGACGCCCAGCAAGGATATTAGCACAGACTATGATTTAAACTCAAAAGCTCGAGGTCTCAGAAGTGTTGGGCGTGCGCATTAAGCCTGTGTGCCACCCAAGACATCCTTCAGACATTAAAATGCAGCTCTACAAATTAAAATCACAATATTTAACTATCAGACAAAGTAAACGAATACTAGGTGCGGTTGAGCTCCATTTAAAAAGCCGTCAGACTAGTACAGATGGAAAGAGGATTAAACATTGCGATAATGAACTCACCACCAGCCGCCTCTCCTCCTGACACGTGGACCTCTCCAGGATCTGCACGCACTGCAGCGCCAGCTCCTGCTGTGAGTTCAGCTCTCCCTGCAGCAGCTCCATCTGCTCCTGTAGCACCAGAATCTTCTGCTGCCGCTCCGGACTGGCGCCCTCCTGCCCCTGCAACTCGGCCGCCCGCCTCTGCGTGGCCCCGATCCGCTCCTTCAGTGCTCTCAGATTCTTACTGTACCGCTGTAACGTGGCCAGACGCTGGCTGCTGTCGCTAGAACCCGAACCCGTGAGGACGCCGGGCGGGTCGCTGGGTCCGGCCTGATCGGGTGCTGCTGCTGCTGCCGTCGGACACGACAGCCCGTCGGACTTGTCAGTGTCGGAAGTGCGAAAGAGCTTCGATTTCGGATCCGCCGCGGTGCCTGGATCAGTTTCGTCCGCGGCAAACTTGCGCTTTGACCTTTTTTGTTTGGGCGCCGAGACGTTGGCGCTGGCTTCCACTTTGGTGGATTTAGTCAAGAAGTCCTTGATTTTATCGAAGCAGGAGTGGACCAGGACGTACTCGAACTCCACCAGGTTGCCATCCAGAGGGACGCCAAGCCGCACTGCGTCCCCCTCCTGCAGAGCGTGAGGTTTCCCGGGGGAAATCCGAGTTCCGTTCACCCACACCCCGTTCATGCTCTAAAAGGTGGAGGAAAGAAAAGCTTGGGATTGATAAACGAAATGAAGGACATACTCTATATGGCAAAACATATGTGATAAAAACAAGACTACGTGTAGTTTTGATCACAGAGTACATCAGGGTGTTGCCCGTCATCAAATCTCATTAGGACAACCAGAACAAACACTATATGGCCAAAAGTATTTGGACACATGACCGTGAACTTGCTGAACGTCCCATTTAAAAAAGAAACTGTAGTAGAATAGAGTGACCTCTGTGTGAACAGCCAATTCTCTGAAAAGAGGATTTGTATGTTGGTAAAGCAAGCCTCAATTGGTATTCCAGTTCATTCCAGAACTGTTAAGTGGGGCTGAAGTCAAAGCTCTGTGCAGGACACTGGAGTTTCTTTAAACCGAGCTTTTCTTCATGCTTACCAATAATTTTATCCATATACATACGACAACTGAAAATAATAGGCGTATCACTTAAGGCTGGGTATCGCCACTAATTTCCTGGATCGATTCGATTCGATTCACAAGGTCCCAATTCGATTCGATTTCCGATTCGATTTCGATTCGACACAGTTAGGCATATTTGAGTTACATTAACAGGTTTTGTTTAAATACGTAAAGATGTTCAGAGAACGAATGTGATAATTGTACAAAGAACATTATTAAAAATATTTGTGTATTTTGTTTACATAAATAATTAATCCAAAACAGAAACATTCATTTTTTATTATTATTTTATATGTCTGACACACTACAACATTGTAAATGTAATGTAAACATACACCTGGCTGTTGAACAGCTTATGCCAAGTTTACACTACACGACTTTCTGATTTGCCGGGTCGCTGTAATGTTCACTATCTATCTCCAACTGGAATCACAGGCGAGCTTCTCTGGTCTCCAAAACTACGTTTTGTCACGAAAACACACGTGAGAAGTGATGAAAGGTTTAATGATACCACGTCCAAACATGCACATCAACAAGTAGCGAGAGATGAAAGTTTGTGCGCTGATGAAATAAATGAATCTGAGTGGATTTGGCAACACGAGCAGCATGGCTTGTTCTATAGTGAGTTGGAGGTTAATAAATATTTTGTTTTGTAGAGAACGATCAGGTCAGAAATACTGTAAAACTCGTGTGCTGATGTATTATGATAGAAACTATATTACGCCCCTGAACCACCTGTTTACAACCTCTCCCCTGTGTTTCCCCTCGCTGTTTCTCACATTGATCGAGAGCCGAGTTTTGATCGCAGAGCGAACACCGAGTTCCTCCCGAATCCAGCACCGACCCGTCGCCGAGCGAAAATCAGGGCTAGAATCATGTAGTGTGAACCAGGCATAACTTGAGCTTCTGCCAGGCTGAACTGATGTGCAGGTCAGATCTCGTTGCGCACAAAAACAGCGGCTGGTCACGCGAGATTAAAGGGGGTAACAGATTTCCGTGTACACCGTAAAAAGGGGCGTATTTAAAAGATCGATCTCGCGTTTACATGAATCGATATCGGATCGTTCAAATAAAGATCGATTCGAATCGAAAAATCGATTTTATAAACCCACCCCTAGTATCACTGGTGGAAACCTAATTTAGGATGTGGAGGAGTCTGGTACTGAAGGAGCTTGTTAGGACCCCTACAGACTCATGTAGTGGATGTGTGGTGATGTCCAGCATGGATGACAGCTTGGCTATCATCCTCCTTTCTCCCACCTCCTGTACAGGTTCGAGAAAACAGTTCAAGACAGAGCTCGCTTTCTTGATCAGCTTGTTTAGTCTTTTCCGGTCTCTATTACATTTCGAGTGTAATTACAGAATAAAAGTACCAGTGTTAGTTTACCTCATTGTCAGTTACTGTCCACTGTCCATCTTCTCTCTGCTTAAAGCTGCAGTGTTTTCTGGAGATCATCAGCGGGCAGCTCACTGACAGAATCTGATGGGTGACATTTAATCCACGTCCAATGCTCACCTGAGTTTATAACAGAAAAACAAAATAGAATTAAAAGAAATGGCAAAGTTAGCCATTAGGCAAATGACTCAAGATGTGAAACGAAACCAAAGGTCACAGTTTTCCGTACAGTCTGGCTCTTCTGTGTGATTTGCCTTTATTGTTGAATTTATTTTACTGTATTCATGTAATATAGTATTTTATACAGCAAATAGTATATCATATTAGTTCTGGACTATTCAAACCTGTGAATATTGATGTAAAGGAAAGTTTATCTGGCTGCTGTACGGATTACTGTTAACAATAACAGCGTGCCATACACTAAGCAAACCGGTTACTAATTGACTTTATTTATTATTTGACTGACCAAAAACAAATTTGTAACAGCTTGGACGTAGAACATTATCTAGCTATCTAAACCATTTGTTTCAGCTGCTGGTATTTAGTTGTGAAATAAAATGTGCGGAATACCGTGAACCTGATGTTATGAAGACATTAGCCTATATTAGTTATTAGCCTTGTGCAGTTAGCCTGTTAGCTCTTTATGATAAAAGCCCAAAATAATGATTATTAAGCTTTGTTTAAATTGCTTTATCAGTTACTTCTTCTTCATTTAACGTAAATAGTAATAATTCTAAATTGTCTAAGTTGTTTTTACAATTTGGCTACAGTTAGCATGTTAGCTTCTAAGTTTACCTCAGTATTTTCGAACAGTCGCAGCCATTCGCTGTCTTTTTCGACTCGCTTTAAACACCAAATGTTTTCATTCTCCACAGAATTTTCTTCCCCTTTCGTTGGCGATAAACAAGACGGCTCTTCTGCAACCTCTTCCATAATTACTACGCCATATATACAAAATTAAACCCCTTTTTTTCTTTCATATATTAGACATTGTGCGTTCGGTTCACACAGTTCGATTCAGTTGGTAAACAGACACGCCACCCTGTGGAGAAACACACGTCAAATTATTCAACATCTAACAACAAACGTACAAAAGTGAAAAATATTAAAAAAATAAAAACACCAAATACACTAAGAGGCACCTAATTATAATGAAATATTTGGTTAATTGTGTTTCAGATCAAGATTTAATCAGTAAGGTGGTTCAATTACACAAGGTTTCAAGTCGACTCCGAATCTGATTCGTGGTGGTGGGAATCAAAGAACTAGAATCGATTCCACAACAAATTTAATTACAAGAAAAGTAAAACACAGTGTAGTAAAATATATCATTTGGATTAAAAGACAGATGTTGTCTTACGCATGTAATATGTCACAGTGGTTTATAGTATAAATAATAAAACTATTTTTGGAAATTATTTTTTGATTCTTTCAAACCGATTCAAAGAGTCGATTCTACGAGTTAGGTCTTCTTTTTCTTTACTCTAAAATGTAAAGTTTAAAACTAAAAGTTCAAAAACAATTCAAAGCCATTATGCTCATTATTCACATATGTTTAGTTTAGTAACTGTGAAAAACACAGTAGCTAAAACATTTAGTTAATGTTGTTCCAGAGCAGAAAGATTCAATCAGTAAAAATGATTTGATTCCCAATTCCCATTAAAATTTGATCTTTTAATATGAACTATTAAGTTGTTTTTTATTAACCAAATCACACGACAATGTGGTTTATGGTATAAACAAGTGCATTATTTTGTTGAAATGTTTCGGAGTCGATTGAACCGATTTAAAGAATCGGTTCCACGAATTTATATTGTTTACTCTATTTTTAAGAATAGGCTACAAAGCCAAAACACATGTCAAATAAACAGTGCAAAATAAGTAAAAGACTTGAAACTACGTTGTCCTTTTTACTTTCACTAGTTTGGTTTAGTCAGTAGGGTTGTTCGATTCCACTAAGTTCGAGGGAGTCGACTCCTATTCTGAATCTCGGTGACTGTGAGAACACTGACTATCACTAGATGGTGCCAGCATATTAACCCTGAATACACTACACAACAACTCATTACTTGATTCATTTCGTTTTACTAACCATCCAATCATGTCAGGGTCGCACTGGGTCCTGTGTTAGGCAGGAATAAACCCAGGGATGAAGACTATGGTGCCCAGATGACACTCACACATTTACTCATTGTTCACACCCAGGAGCCGTTTATACATTTCTTGGTAAGCGCACCGAAAGTACTTCAGATCGCTGCATCACTCACCGACGTCCTGTTGAGTCTATTAATATAGTTCTTCAGAGCTCACACCAGCCACCAACTCACTGTTAGAAAGGGCACAACCACCTTCATTTAATCTCCTTGTACTTAAACACGTCAATGAATGAACTTTAAATATAAAAAGGTTATTAGTCACTTTTATTGTAACACAGCGCAAATTAATGTCATATGAATCTGTAGCCTGATCTGTATTTATTTCAGTTACTTCCAGCCATACAAGACCGGGCCCCATAAATACCAATCAATGCACTGGACAGAGTACACTATATGCACTGATGAGCCAAAACATTAGAACCACTTCACAGAATGTGCATGCCAATGCCTCTTGGGTAGCACTGGTGCATATGAGAATGAGGAATCTATTAGATGTTGATCTGATGGTGCGTGTGAGGGTGAGGGATCTATTAGATGTTGATCTGATGGTGTGTGTGAGTGTGAGGGATCTATTAGATGTGGATCTGATGGTGCATATGAGAATGAGGAATCTATTAGATGTGGATCTGATGGTGCGTGTGAGGGTGAGGGATCTATTAGATGTGGATCTGACAGTGCGTGTGAGGGTGAGGGATCTATTAGATGTGGATCTGATGGTGCATATGAGAATGAGGAATCTATTAGATGTTGATCTGATGGTGCTTATGAGGGTGAGGGATCTATTAAATGTCGATCTGATGGTGCATGTGAGGGTGAGGGATCTATTAGATGTTGATCTGATGGTGTGTGTGAGTGTAAAGGATCTATTAGATGTGGATCTGACAGTGCGTGTGAGGGTGAGGGATCTATTAGATGTGGATCTGACAGTGCGTGTGAGGGTGAGGGATCTATTAGATGTTGATCTGATGGTGCGTGTGAGGGTGAGGGATCTATTAGATGTGGATCTGACAGTGCGTGTGAGGGTGAGGGATCTATTAGATGTGGATCTGACAGTGCGTGTGAGGGTGAGGGATCTATTAGATGTGGATCTGACAGTGCGTGTGAGTGTGAGGGATCTATTAGATGTTGATCTGATGGTGCGTGTGAGGGTGAGGGATCTATTAGATGTGGATCTGATGGTGTGTGTGAGGGTGAGGGATCTATTAGATGTGGATCTGATGGTGTGTGTGTGGGTGAGGGATCTATTAGATGTGGATCTGACAGTGCGTGTGAGGGTGAGGGATCTATTAGATGTTGATCTGACAGTGCGTGTGAGGGTGAGGATTTTTTGTCGTTTACGTGTTAAACACAGCAGATCTAATCAACATTAAGACCTGAGTTACTTTAATAAGGTCTGATTTGTTATGGCCAGATGAATGGGTGAGATATCTCCAAACCGCTGACAGGTTGTTGGGTGGCCAAGACTCACTGATGCCAGACGATATGAAGGCTGTGACATTTAGTCTAGGTAAGTGAGCCATAATAAATGATATCGGCACCCTGGTAGTTCAGCCTTGTAAATCAACATCCAGTGTGTATGTTTGTACACTCAACATTGAGAGTTTTTGGTATTTTCGCTGTCGTCACCAAAATCAGGAAGTGGTTTGGGGTTCAGAGTGTCAAAAATAAAAACAACCAGTCTGTTGTTCCAGAGAACATAGAGTTCCACTGGGTTGCATGTCTGAATGAGGGTTGGAATTCATAGCTCAAAGCTGCTGTATTATTATTATTATTATTAATCATAGTATCACAGGAAGTCAGACACACACTCCTATCTGCATCAAGAGTGCTGTAGTAGAACGGCTGCCCAGCTTCAAATTCCTCGGCGTCCACATCTCCGATAATCTCTCTTGGTCCCTCAACACATCAGTCCTGGTCAGAAAGGCACAACAGCGCCGGTACTTTCTACGGAGACTTAAGAAAGCCTCCTGCTCCAGAATACTCGTGGACTTTTACCGCTGTACCATTGAGAGCATTCTTTCAAACTGCATCTCTGTGTGGTACAGCAATTGCTCCGCAGCTGACCAGAAAGCTCTCCAGCGGGTGGTTAAAACCGCCCAACGCATCACTGGCACCCAGTTACCCACCATACAGGACATTTATCACAAACGGTGCATGAGCAAAGCGAGGAACATTATCAAGGACGTTTCTTATCCCAACCATGGTCGTTTCACCTTGCTTCCGTCTGGCAGGCGTTACAGGAGCCTTTGCTCTCAAAAATGTATATATTGTATATTATCTGCTATACTTATATACTCTATATATACTCTATATATACTATATATATTTATTTTCATTCATTTAGCCACTGTAGTCACCTTCCATAACTTTGTAATTACATACTAGTCTGTACACTGGACAATCATTGTCTGTTTACTGTTCTTATGATCTGATGGTGCGTGTGAGGGTGAGGATCTATCAGATGTGGATCTGATGGTACGTGTGAGGGTGAGGGATCTGTTAGATGTTAATCTGATGGTGCATGTGAGGGTGAGGGATCTGTTCTTAATATATGTCTCTTCATTTTTACTTATCTGGTCACTACTGCACTGTATTATATGTAAATAATCTCTTGCACTTCTGGTTAGATGCTACTGCATGTCGCTGGCTCTGTACTTGTACTCTGCACAATGACAATAAAGTTGAATCTAATCTAATCTAATTTATGATTCTGTACGTAGTGATGAACGCAGAGTTGCAGGATCTGAAACACGTTCGCTTCTCATATTTCACAACACCGTCGTGGGTGTAGCGACTCTTTTTTAGCTGATCGGGGTTCGAAAAGTCACTGGAAGGTGCTCACGCTAATGCTAAGGTTGCGAAAGCCACAGGTTCTGACACTTCAGAGAAAAAGAGAGAAACTGAGGGAGGGAAAGAAAGAATAATAACACAGGAAACAGTGTGGAGGCGACTTGTTGGTACAGAGGTGAAACACTCGTCTCTTGATGGTGCACATGTGCTCTGGTTAGAACGTCTGCAGAACATCCTCGGTTCTCTGTTCTCAGAATAGTGCAACATGGTGAAGACTGGTGTGTCTTTTCATTTTGGTAAAACACAATTAATTAATCCATTCATTCATTCATTCGTTTATACTAAGCGCTTCATCCTGGTTGTGATGCGGTGGGTCCGATGCCATCATGACAGTTGCAGTATTTATCGGACACTTTTTACGCATTTAAGCAATTGAGAATTAAGGGCCTTCCTCAGGGGCCCAACATAGCACATGTGGGGCTTGATCTAGAAACCTTCTGATTACTAGTCCAGTACCTTATAAACCACTGTCCTGAGCAAGGCCGAAGAGAATCCATCGAATGTCAATCCATTGCAGGGCAACTCACTCAATCGTTCATTCATTCACTCATCCGTTCATTCATTTACTCCCTCACTCACTTGTTCACTCACTCAACCATTTATTCACTCCCTCAATAATTCACTTACTCTCCCATTCATTCACTTCCTCCCACTCGCTCATACATTTATTCACTCTCTCACTTGTTCACTCATTCATTCCTTCACTTCTTCACTCGTTCACTCACTCTTCGGTTCATTTATTCACTTACTCAACCATTTATTCATTCATTCACTCACTCACTCACTCGTTTACTCACTCTTCCATTCATTCACTTACTCTTTCACCTGCTCATTCATTCATTTATTCACTCATTTATTCATTATTTCACTTACATATTAATTCACTTACTCACTTGTTCACTCACTCTTCCATTCATTCACTTATTTATTCACTTACTTTGTCACTTGCTCATTTATTCATTCACTTACTCACTTGTTCACTCACTCTTCCATTCACTCACTCACTTATTTACTCATTCATTCACTCTCTCATTAGTTTACTCACTCATTCATTCACTCACTCATGCTCACTCTCATTCATTCATTTATTCACTTACTTACTTGTTCACTTATTCTTCCATTCATTTATTTGCTCACTCATCCATCCATTCATTTCCACTCACTCATTTGTTTAATTCACTTACTCACTCTCTCTCTCTCTCTCTCTCTTTCATTCTCTTACTCTGGTCTGTTGCATAAACACAGGATTTGTTCCTGCCTCGTGTGAATTGTTTCGCAGAGGCACCAGACCCACTGTGACCCTGACCAGTATAAAACAGTTAGTAAAACATATGAACGAAGTGAGAAACATAACAGGTCTGCTGGTGTGTCATCTGCTCATCTATTTAAAGAGGTGATGTTTATCACAGGAGCCTGACTGCAGTGTAAATCACACGTCCACTCAGGAACTGCAGCCCTGATCACTTCATGCAACAACCTCGTCTTTTCACCATGCAAATATTTAACAATGACTGCACATGAGAAGAAAATATGCTGTAAAAGTTTTATGAACTTAGAGGTTTATCTGTTTCCACGTCTGTCGGCTGGTAGCAGCTCCGAGGGCAGAAGGAGGAAACGGCGGCGCATGTTCAAGAGACCCAAATTCGTCGAAAAACCAAATCAGGCCATGTGATCACGGCCGACTTCCTCTGAGCGCAGACCTGAAGCTGAACAAAGTGTTCTCAATGAGGCTGTCTCGGTTACGCAACGCTCACAGAGAAGAGCAACTCGTATCATGCTGTCAGCCAGACTGATTTAGTACTGGGTGCATGGTGGGCGGGGCAGTGTGGCCCACGCCGTGACCCACTGGGCACCTTTTATTGATACAGAAATTTTCATCCATAGCTCAGTTAACAAGCTTTACCAGTTTTTGATAAATGGCATGATGTTTTTTTTCTGTACTGAGGCCCATGTGATGCTTCAAGTGATAAAACCGATAAAGTGGAATAATTTTTTTATATTCATATATTTTATGCATTTTCTCCCAGTTTATCGTAGTCAATTTGTCTTCCTCCGCTGGTGGATCCCTGATTTTTGGCAGTATGGTATTTTTGGTGGGTATATTGCTGCTCACGCCTCCTCCGACGCCTGCACAGCCTTTAACCGAGCCCTTTTCCACCCATGCACTCTGCACAGGCGGCTCTATCCGCCAATCAGGGTCCCTGCACAGGCGGCTCTATCCGCCAATCAGGGTCCCTACACAGCGTTCGAAGACCCAAGACCCTGCCCACATATTCCGGTCATCCCTCCCTGCAGGGACTGCCAATTATGCCTGCTAGATGGCGCCCAGCCGACCGGTGGCAAGGCCGAGTTTCGAATCGCTGGTGAGCTAGCAGAAAATCCTGCTGTGCCACCTGGGCGCCCCCTGGAATTAATTTTAATTTCTATTTTTTAGCAGAATTGAGGAGTTTGCGTTTGTGTATATAAGATAAAGTTCTTCTATTCTAGTAGCTGACAGTAAAATAAACACACATCAGAGGGCCAAATGTCTGAGACCACTAAAGAAAATGTTTTGTTTGTTTGTTTGTTCCCCATTTAATTCAGTTTGTTTATTAATTAGAAATAATTTGACTTGCATAAGAAGTTAAATGTAAAAAGGTAAATAACTGAAAAATGTATATGAATTGTAGTATATCCATTTCTGTAATATTTGACGGGTTCTTATTTATAACAGGTGAACGAGCTGCAGACGTGCGAGCGTCGATCCAATCCACCTGCTGGAAGTCTGCTCATGGGTTTGGATGGAAAGGATCGGACCTTCAGAGACACGAGGACACAAAGCCGTCATACACAGAGCTAAAGAAGCAGTTTCTGTACCTGATAGCACCTATTGAGACCAGTTAGATGATGACCTTACGCACCAGAGCAGCCGCTCGGTCCTGCTTACAGTCCTCAGTCATGAAGAACTCATTGGACTGTAATTTAACATCAAGCAAGTTAGTCTGAACATTTAAATGTTTACTGTCTCTCCTAAAGTCCTCAAGAACATCTTCATATGAATAATCACATCATCACATCCAAAACAATCACATCATTCTGCACTACGCTGCACCCTCCGTTTCCTTCTGTTCTCTTGTGCTCTCAAATAAACAGACAGGACGATTGAAGCGACTGTCTTTGTTTATATAATATTTGTTCAATAAGTTTAAGAACAGCCATAACTATAACACAGTGGGCACAACTTGTCATGAAGTACGTGATAACAAAGCCTCGCCGAATTTGGGTCTTTTTGTCACGCTGAGTAGAAAGTGGACAGACGCTCGCGGAAAAAGATCCAAGCAGTTTAATAAAGTGCACAAACACAGCAAACAAATCCAAAAACACGAGGCTAAGAGAGGTCAAAAAACGAATACAAAAGTCAGATGCCGAAAACCAATACCCGAATAAACAAGCCAAGGAGAATCCAAAAAGCGATATCCAAAAACGGTAAGAAAAGGGTCATACACGATAAAGACTATCAGAACTATGAGAAACGCTCGGTATACCACAAGAATTGGCAATACTTCGCAATCTGGTAGCAGATTGCGCTGCCTTAAATAACATTCTTAATTGGCAAAGTGCACACAGGTGTGTGACTAGAACTCAGGAGAGGGGGGTCGCTGAAATGCGTCCGTCTGGTATTCAGCGCATGTCAACAGTTCCGTACGTTCATCTACTGCACTCTGGGAATCGTAGTCATGCGTGACAATACCCCCCCTCAAGGAGTCCGATACAGCCGAGGCTCGAGGACGACCACGACGACCACCACCAGGCCGACCACCACCAGGCCGACCACCTGAGTTGCGTAGGTGCTGGTTCTGCGAAGCTTCTTGTGACAGCTTCCTGGGACGACCTCTGGGACGAGGGGCTGGTTTACCCGGGTGGTTGTGGTGAAACTCGGCCACCAGGGTAGGGTCCATAATGTCCTGTGCTGGAACCCAGCTCCTCTCCTCTGGGCCGTAGCCCTCCCAGTCCACGAGGTACTGTAATTGGTTACCCCTTCTCCTGGAGTCAAGCAGTCTACGAACAGCATACACCAAGGTCCCTTCAATCATAGCTGGAGGAGGTGGTGACTCGTCCGGCAAAACCTCATCCAGAGGGCCCGGAATGACTGACTTAAGGAGAGACACATGAAAAGAGGGTGAGACTCGATAGTTTTGTGGTAGGTCCAGCTTGTAAGTGACCTCATTAATCTTTTCTTTTATCATAAAAGGACCAACAAATTTAGGAACAAGTTTTTTACTTCCCTCTTCAAACCTGAAGTCACGTGTTGACAGCCATACTCTATCCCCGGGGCTAAACTCTGGAGTTTCCCCTCTCCGTCTGTCCGCCTGGACCTTGTTTCTCCGCAAGACTTGTTCAATGCGCCGATGAGTGAACTCCCAAACCTCCTCGCTCCTCTTCATCCACTCATCCACTGCTGGAACATCCGTACTCACTGCTGTCCATGGCATGAGCAGAGGCTGATACCCCAGAACACACTGAAAAGGTGTTAATCCTGTGGCAGAGCTGGTGAGTGAGTTTTGGGCAATCTCTGCCCAGGGAAGAAAATGAGACCAATCCAATTGATTTTCATAACAATACAGTCTGAGAAACTTGGTTAGTTCTTGATTAGCACGTTCACATTGCCCATTAGTTTGAGGATGGTATCCAGAAGTTAAACTGATTGTTACCCCCATGTGTTCAAAGAAAGCGGACCATACCCTGGAGGTAAACTGTGCTCCTCGGTCTGACAAAATGTTCTCAGGTATGCCAAAAAAGCGGAAAACATGGTGAAACAACGCCTCTGCAGTCTCAAAAGCTGTGGGAAGCTTAGCAAACGGTATAAACCGTACGGCTCTCGAAAAGCGATCAATCACTGTTAAAATCGTAGTATACCCTTGAGAAGGTGGCAGGTCCGTCACAAAGTCAATCGCAACATGCGACCAAGGACGCACAGGAACTGGAAGTGGCACTAGCTTCCCAGCTGGTAATGCCTTGGGAGTTTTACATTGAGAGCAAGTTGAACATGAGGACACAAATTTATGAATATCAGAGTACATACTCTCCCACCAGTACCGATTAGCTAACAACTGTTGAGTTCGAGTTTCCCCTGGATGCCCAGATGATAATGACGAATGAGCCCAAGTAATGAGGCGATCTCGAAAAGCCAAAGGAACATACTTTCTCCCCATAGGGCAATGAGCCGGTACAGTAATACTTTCTAGCTCCTTGTCAATGTCCTCATCAACCTGCCAACGAATGGCCGCCACAACGCAGTTCTTAGGAAGGATTGCTTCTGGAAGCTCTTGTACACTAGCCTCCTCTTCCCCTATAATCTGCCGTGAAAGGGCATCAGCTTTGGTATTTTTACTACCTGGACGAAATGTGATTTTGAACTTAAACCGAGAAAAAAACAGAGACCAACGTGCCTGTCTGGGATTCATTCTCTTAGCCTGACGTAAATATTCAAGATTCTTGTGATCCGTGAGAACGATAAAGGGGTGAAGCGCACCCTCCAACCAATGTCTCCACTCTTCGAGGGCTAACGTAACAGCAAGCAGCTCCCGGTCTCCAATGCTGTAATTTCTTTCGGCTGGACTTAGTTTATGAGAAAAGAATGCCACAGGATGCATCTTACCCGGATCTCCTACGTGTTGGGAAAGAACAGCTCCCACACCCACCTCGGAAGCGTCAACCTCAACTAAGAAAGGTTTTGTGGGATCGGGATGAATGAGGATAGGGGCAGACATGAAAGCTTCTTTCAACTTCTTGAAAGCAGTTTCTGCCCTACCATTCCACACGAGACGTCTGGGTGACCCCTTCAAAAGAGAAGTTAAAGGTGCAGAATATGTACTGAAATTTCGAATAAATCGCCGATAAAAATTAGCAAATCCTAAAAAACGCTGTAGTTCTTTAATCGTGGATGGAACAGGCCAGTCTATCACAGCATCAACCTTATGGTCATCCATGACAACCCCTTCTGTGCTAATAATGTAACCCAAGAAGGAAATACATTGGCAATGAAATTCACACTTTTCTCTCTTCACAAAGAGCTGATTCTCTAACAAGCGCTTAAGCACCTGACGAACATGACTGACATGAGTTGCATAGTCTGGAGAGTATATCAGGATGTCGTCTATATAAGCAATTACAAAACGGTCCAACATATCTCTAAGCACATCATTTAAAAGCTTGGAACACAGAGGGCGCTATAGAGAGCCCAAACGGCATCACCAGATATTCATAATGACCATTACAAGTACTAAAAGCAGTCTTTGCACAACGTCTGTAACTGCACCTTCAGCCCCCCTCCCCTTTTAGTTTATTTTGTTCTTGTCCTGTTAGATGTTTTTATATTATATTATTATTTTTTATGTTATTATATTTTATTTTATTTTATTTTATTTTATTATTTTTATTTTATTTTATTTTCTTCATATATGTATATTTTTAGATTTTATATCTATATTTTTAGATTTTATATCTTACTTGTATTTACATATTGTACTAATTTTTTGATTCTTTATTTACCTCATTGTAATGTCACTGTGTGATGTTTTTTTGTCATAATTGTTATTGCTGCTGCGACACCATAATTTCCCTTCGGGGATTAATAAAGTACTCAATCAATCAATCAATCAATCAATCTTCCACTCATCACCCTCTCTTATACGAACCAAGTTATAAGCACTACGTAGATCAAGCTTAGTGAAATACTTGGCTCCCCGGAGCTGTTCTAAGGCTACTGGTACCACAGGCAAAGGATACGGGTATCCTTTGGAAACCAGATTCAAACCCCTGTAATCAATACACGGCCGGAGACCCCCTTCCTTTTTGTCTACAAAAAAGAAACCAGCTGAGGCTGGAGAAGAGGAGGGACGAATGAAACCCTGTTGAAGAGCTTCCTGAATGTACTCGTTCATAACTTGACGCTCTGCTTGAGAAAGTGGGTATATGCGTGACTTGGGAGGAGTGGCTCCTTCTAGGAGTTCAATCGCACAATCATAGGGGCGATGAGGAGGCAACTCGGTAGCCTTTACCTTACTAAAAACTTCACTAAGGTCAGAATATTCTACTGGAACATCTATTTTGCATTCCCTCTCAGGACTTTCCACTAAAGTAGCATGTAATGCTAGCTTAGGTTTATTAATGCAATGTCTCATGCAATAAGGAGACCATGTTAAAAGTTCCGACCTTGCCCATGAAATCAATGGATCATGTTTTCTTAACCAGGGTAACCCTAAAATAATAGAATATTCAGCCGTCTCTAACACAAAAAAACTTATCTCTTCAGAATGTAAAGCGCTTGTGTCCATCTTGATGGGAACAGTCACTTGTGATACCATTCCCGATCCTACAGGATTACCATCCAGAGCTGAAAGGGTAAGGCTTGCCCTTAATGCTTGGGTGGGAATGCGCAGCTGTTCCACAATGCGTGCGTTGATGAAGTTTCCCTCGGCACCGGAATCAATTAACGCTGGAAAAACACACACAGAGGCAACACTTGGGCAGTTTAACGTAACAGGGAGGAGAAATGATCGTGATACCAACCCCTTAGTGGGAATACTCACCACATTAGCGTGTGGAGAGAACTTTCCTGGGGTCGGCGCCAATCGTCGTGGATTTACAGGGCAGTTGCGCATCTGATGTCCAGACTCACCGCAGTACAAGCACAAGCCCTCATAAAATCGACGACGTCTCTCCTCCGGGGTTAAACGTGTAGAATCACACTGCATGAGGTTCTCTGGATCAGCAGAGCTTCGAGGGTTAAACTCCCATTCTTGATACCCCTGCGGCTGTGCAGGAAAATTGCGCTTCCTCACAAGTCTTGTAGCCATTCGGTCTGGTTTGCGTGCATTCAAGAGATGATCCAAACGAGTAGCTAAATTATAAAGTTCTTCCAAAGTTAAATCCTCATCCTTGCATGCCAACTCCTTCAGAATGTCCGTGTTCAATCCATTCCGAAAAATTACTCGTAATGCCGGCTCATTCCAGCCACTATCTGAAGCCATGGTACGAAACTCTAAAACATAGTCTGCCACAGATCGATTACCTTGAGATAATAGTGACAAAAGTTCACCAGAGGAACGACCCCCGTGAGGACGGTCAAAAATGTTTCTAAACTCCGTTTCAAACTGAGTATAGGTGTACCTTTGTACTTTAGGCCAGACTGCTGTGGCCCATTCCAAAGCTTTGCCAGTCAAACATGATATTAAAAACGAAATGCGGGCTTGATCAGCACGGGGAGGAGTGTTACTAAAATACAACGAGCATTGCAACAAAAACCCCTTGCACTTATCAAACGCCCCATCGTACTTATCCGGTGCACTAACAGGATAAAAAGATTCCTGTTGGTTAGGCGAGGCGTCCGCAGGTGTGGGAGTGACCAAAGAAGTGGAAGGACGAGACCCCAGCAAAAAGGTGGACAATTCCTTCAATTGGTCCGCAATGCGTTCCAGATGAGAATGCTGAAGGGTCTGCTGTTGAGATAAACTCTCAACTGAACGCGAGAGATTTTCAATAACAGTGCGGTGCTCACCTAACATCTGTCCTTGCGTGGAAACTGCATTGATGATCCTTTCTGGGTCCGCCGTCTGCATGATGTGGCGAAGTATTCTGTCACGCTGAGTAAAAAGTGGACAGACGCTCGCGGAAAAAGATCCAAGCAGTTTAATAAAGTGCACAAACACAGCAAACAAATCCAAAAACACGAGGCTAAGAGAGGTCAAAAAACGAATACAAAAGTCAGATGCCGAAAACCAATACCCGAATAAACAAGCCAAGGAGAATCCAAAAAGCGATATCCAAAAACGGTAAGAAAAGGGTCATACACGATAAAGACTATCAGAACTATGAGAAACGCTCGGTATACCACAAGAATTGGCAATACTTCGCAATCTGGTAGCAGATTGCGCTGCCTTAAATAACATTCTTAATTGGCAAAGTGCACACAGGTGTGTGACTAAAACTCAGGAGAGGGGGGTCGCTGAAATGCGTCCGTCTGGTATTCAGCGCATGTCAACAGTTCCGTACGTTCATCTACTGCACTCTGGGAATCGTAGTCATGCGTGACACTTTAGAACATGCGCCACCGTTTCCTCATTCTGCTACCAGCCGACAGACGTGGAGACAGATAAACCTCTAAGTTCATAAAACTCTTTACGGTGGCTTTTCTTCTGTCATGTGCAGTCATTGTAAAATATTTGCACGGTGAAAAGACAAGGTTGTTGCATGAAGTGATCAGGGCTGCAGTTCCTGAGTGGACGTGTGATTTCCACTGCAGTCAGGCTCCTGTGATAAGCATCACCTCTTTAAATAGATGAGCAGATGACACACCAGCAGACCTGTTACGTTTCTCGCTTCAGTCGTACGTTTTACTAACTGTTTCATACTGGTCAGGGTCACAGTGGGTCTGGTGTAACTGCAAAACAATGAGAATTCAATGCAAAATCCGAACTGGCAGACGAAGCGGCTTCTTCAATCGGACCCTCACATTTAAGCGCAAATTGAATTGCCGGGTATGAAGGGTTTATTTGTTTAGATTTGAGTTTGTTTAAACGTTGATTGTGAAATTACGAGCAGATAAAATAAACTCAAATAAACGCATTGAACGAGTCTGATTTAAAATGAAGGGCATGAAGTTTATTGTAGTGACAGAAAGTGAGACGCGAACATATATTATACGTACTGTATATACATACACATACACATATATAAACAAAACAAACACAGAAATGCGTGTATACAGTCAGCGGAACGAGTATTTAACCTCTTTTCATTTTAGCATGGTAGGAAAGATTACCAGGGGATGAGTTGTGGTTCAGTGAACTATTTTACTTGTGAGTTCAGCATTAATACCTAAAACTTGATAGATTTTCATGTATAAATTCACACATCTTGTGTTTTAAATAAAGGGAATTAAATAACAAAACAACAAAATGGGTTAAACATTTTCATCATCATCTGTTCTGCTGAATCCATTCAGGGTCGCGGTGGCAACAGGACAAGCAAAGAGTCCCAGGCATCTCTCCCAGGCGTTCCCATGCCAGCTGGGAGATGTAATCCCTCCAGCAGGTCCTGGGTCGACCCCCGGGGCCTCCTTCCAGTCGGCCGTGCCTGACATACCTCCAAAGGGAGGCGTCCAAGAGACATCCTTATCAGATGCCCGAACCACGTCAACTGGCTTCTCTCCACGTGGAGGAGCAGCGGTTCTACTCCGAGCTCCTCACGTATTCTGTACACTTGTTTTTCAGAGCTGGACATCTAATGTACAAGTGTCGTAAGTATCACGAAAAGTGCCGAAAGGGGGCAATAAAAAACAGATAAAGAAAGAGCGAAGGTCCGTAGCTTCACACTGGTGATAATTTTACATTTGCACTTTAAATAGCTTCGAGACAAACAGAGAGGTGCACCGAGAAAATAACGTACAGCGTCTGAATTATTCACACACCCGATTCCTTTGTACAGCCAACTGATCCACGTACGTCCATCAAGCCAGGCAAGCTCAGGTTCTTCAACCGGACTAGAAGTTCATTAACTGAGCAAACGTCCAGGATTTTGTTCTTTACGAAGACCTGGGTGAACCGTTCTCCCCCAAATCTCCTACATCCTTGGCCTGAATTCTGCAGGGCCAAGAGAATAAATTAAAGCTGAGCATCCAAAACGTTCACACACACGACTCCTTTGTGCAGAAGACCTTATTGATCCTGGTACAGCCAACTGATCCACGTACGTCTCTCTGACAGAACAAGTCAGGCAAGCTCAGGTTCTTCAACTGGACTAGAAGTTCATTAACTGAGCAAACCTCCAGGATTTCGTTCTTCACGAGGACCTGGGTGAACCGTTCCCCTCTAAATCTCCTGCATCCTTGACCTAAATTCTGCAGGGCCAAGAGAAGAGAATAAATTAAAGCTGAGCATCTGGAATGTTCACACGCACGACTCCTTTGCCTGGGCGAACTCCTCGAAGACGGGCTGGCTGCACCTTCGGGTGAGTTTTTCGACCCGGGTGCAGCCCACCGACTCGGACATGGCCCTCTGCCGGAACGAGCCCGGCTGCGGAGCCACCGCATCACAGCTCGGGTATTTTAACTGGTCTGGGAACTGGATAACGGGGTAAGCGTCCAGAATGTTATCGTTCATAGAGACGGGCCGAGCCTTTCTGGCGTCCCTGACGGTCATCCTTCGGTACTGCGCAGGGTTGTGCAGAACTCCGGTTGTCACCGACTGCTCGTAGGAAGGAGGCCTGCCCGGTTCACGACTGTCCACGTGTTCGAACACCTCGATGGCCGAGAGCGGGCGCTGACGCCTCGCCGGCTCATCTGCAGACTCCGTTTCATTTTGGGAGTCCTCCTGGAGCGTCTCGCACGGAAATCCGGCATCCTTCTGCGCCTCGGATTTCTTTGAGCTCCCCCTGTTGATGGAGAAGCTTCCCAAACTCCGGGCTCTCTTGAAGCCGAATGAGCGGCGTGGTTCTGTCTCCGTTTTGGACCTCACGCTGAGAGACGCATTCCTCTCGGGCTGCTCTTTGCGAGGGCTGGAGGGGGACGGCAAAGGAGAGCCGGCGAACACGGAGTTCTCCGAAACGCTGGAGTTTGCGCTTTCCAAGGAGCAAGACGAGGAGCAGGAGGTTTTGGAGATGAACGGGACGTCCAGGTTCAGGCTGCCGGTGGTTTTCCGGAGCGAAGGTTGGCACCGCCGATTCTGCTGGTGCAGGAACGAGTCGTCCGAGTTTTGCTTTTTCAGCGGCTGGTCGGCGAAGTCTCGGGGCGAAAAACAGTCGTCGTGGCTGCGCGCCAGGAACCGGTGGCTCGTCACATCCGCTGAGGGGAAGATGGTGGGCTCGGAACAGCGCCGGTCGAAGGGTTTGGCGAAATGCTCAAAGAGGGATTCTGAGGAATGGGAATGGTTGCACGAACGCTGGATTCCGGGGTGAGGATCGTCCTCCGGCGAGCGCCCCGTCGCCTCGCCGCTCTCTCCGTCTCCGTCGGGGTCGGTGCTGTCGTACGCCGAGTCGTGGTGCTGCATGGACGCGGCATCTGTGAAATCAATCACAGTCGAGATGCCACTTTATTTTAATTTTTTGCACCTGGGTTATTATTTAAAAGCTTCCAGAAACCACTGAGCACAATCCGATAATCCACAAACAAAAAATAACCCACATTCTACAGACCCCAGCAGGTCCCACCTCGGCCCATGAAACATGAAAATGTGTTTCTGTACCTGAGTTATCAGCCAGCTCTTCCTCCTCCGGATCCACCAGCAGCTTCAGGATCTGCTTCCCGAAGATTTGTATGCAGTTCTCGATGAGGAACTGAGTTAATCTGTTCACCTGAGGTACAGAGGAGAAGTTATGAGTTTTGGGAAAGTACACGTGGTGGAGTGCAGCAATGTTTTGGTTAGTTTTCGGGTTTTTCCCTGATCGAAACACAGCTGAAGCGTGAGAGGTCTGACATTTAGAAATGTAAATGATACAGGAGGAGGAGAACCGGCTGGAAACAATATCTGTACAAATATTAGTAAATATTTACATTATTAGAATATTCGGTCACTTTAAGGCTGTTTTTTTATTTTATTTTCTAGTTTGTATTCTCAGATAAATCTTGTTACATTTTTATTTGATTTAATTTGAGTTATTTTAGTGCCGGACTGCAAAGAAAACATCACTCAAATTACTTAAATGTTCATTACATTAGTGAGGGCGGCATGAGGGCACAGTGGGTCGCACTGTCGCCTCACAACAAGAAGGTCCTTGGTTCGATCCCCAGTCGAGGCGGTCCGGATCCTTTCTGTGCGGGGTTTGCATGTTCTCCCTGTGTCTGTGTGGGTTTCCTCCGGGAGCTCCGGTTTCCTCCCACAGTCCAAAGACGTGCAGTCAGGTTAATTGAAGACACTGAATTGCCCTATAGGTGAATGGGTGTGTGTGTCTGCCCTGCGATGGACTGGCGCCCCGTCCAGGGTGTTACTGTGTGCCTTGCGCCCATTGAAGAGCTGGTATAGGCTCCAGCACCCCCCTGCAACCCTGATTGGATAAGCGGTTAAAACAGTGAGTGAGAGTATATTAGTGAGTGGCGGCATGAGGGCACAGTGGATAGCACTGTCGCTTCACAGCAAGAAGGTCTTGGGTTCGATTCCCTGGCTGGGTTCGAGTCCTTTCTGTGTGGGGTTTTTTTTCTGGACGCATTTTGTGCATCTTAGTTGGATGTAAATTTATAGCTGGACCACCGATCACCAGGGAGACAAAGAGATGTCTGTAATTGAAGCCTCACATACAAGAGCAAATTGAAACGTCAGGTATGAAGGGTTTATTGGCTTAGATTTGAGTATTTAGTTTGTATTTTGGATGCCCGCTGGCATCGCTGGCGCTCGAGCTAACGTGAGTAAGAACCAGAACGCTGTGGTTTCTCCTGCAGCGCCGAGCGTGCTTTGATCTCCCGAGAGTGAGTGAAAACGAGAGTCAGGTGTCGAACCTTCTCCACCGAGCTGACGTCCAGCGCTGGGCCGGCGGGCTGCAGCAGCGTGGGCCCGATGCAGATGGCCATGTTGTACGGGTCCATCCTGTTCTTGTCCGAGTGCTGGATGATGTGGTGCAGCAGGCACAGCAGGCGCTGCAGGAGGACGCCGTTCGCCTCGGGGAGTTTCGAGACCATCCTAAAAAGACAGAACGGGGGTGAGGGGGTGGGGGGAGGGCAGAAACAGGAAGGGGAGAGAAATGAATCAGTTTGGCGCTCTGCGTCGGGGCCGAAAGCAGAAGTGGAGCTCGACATCTTGACATTTTGGCGTGATGATGCGGTTCCTTCCTGTTCGACTCTCGGAGAGAAGCGACTTCTGCTTTTAGTTCCACACTGTACAGTCAGGTGCTTTCTGTCTCGGTGTGGGGGACTTTACCTTTCTTTTTACTTTTCTTTTAATGGTTATTGTGTATTTATTGATTTTTGGATTTATTAATTATTTATTAATAATTAATTATTGTTTTTCATTGCTACTAGTTTTCTCTACTGCTGCTCCTACCTCGATTTGTTTTCCTTCTTTAATCATTTTCTTCTTTTTGCTATTTTATTTCTGTATTTTCTCCCTTTTTCTCCCAGTTTAGTCATATCCAGCCCCAATGGTGTACGAGTAGGGTATATTCTTCTGCTACACCTCCCCTCTGATGCGTATGTGCTCCACCGACCCCTTCTTATCCTCCCGTACTTCGGTGATCGGCACGTGAGGTCGGTCTCGCTCACTTAGAGTCATATGTTGATCTCCACGTTCCTCCACTTCTGTACAGGTGCCACGGTCTACTAACCAGGGTCCTTACAAAGTGTCAAAAGTCCCGCCCACTTTTTAGTCCCGTCTTATCCCACACAGCCGACTAGTGGTCGATTTTGTTTGCTACACTGTCTGCGCTGGGGGGCGTCCAGCCGACTGGTAGCAGAGCTGAGATTCATACATTAATGTTAGCTGAACACGCCCGGCAACATCAGCTGCGTGAACGTGTTGCTAACTAACCCTCCAGGTAACCTAGCTACGACAGTTAACGTTGGGTTAATTAGGTTAGTTGACTGATAAGCGCTACCTTCTCAGTTCAGTCAGCGTCTCCGTTGCCTTCAGAGCTTCGATCCACTCCTCAAAGAGCTCAGACACCAGCAGGCTTCCAGGAAGCTCCCTGAGGAACGTCTGCCATTAACGGGACACCAGAATTAGTCAGAAATCCTCACAGTCCACCAGTGGACTCATGAATGAATGATGTTGGTTCAGATGAACCGACTGAACGTTTACCTTTAATAACCCCACCAGGAGGGTCACAGGTAGCGCCTCCATGTCCACCTCGGCTCCGGAGTCCAGCTGATCTCGGACCGCGTTCAGGTTCTTGCTGTTACAGGCCGTCCGGAACACGCCCTCCGTGCCCGAAGCTTTTCTCCACAGCAGCATGAGAAGATCCTGTGAGCAAGGAAGTAAAGACGTCAAAGTGAATTATTCACACGTAACCAGTTTTTAATTGGTTTTACTAAATTTTTACTCCATATTCTCATCTACTAGCTAAGGCTCTGCTATCACATGACAGCTGCAAACCAAAAAGATTGAGAACTGAGGGTATGGGCACCTTGTTCCAACATTCAGCACTTAATAATCTTCATAATCCTACAGAAGTGGCAGAAAGGTGGTCAAAATGCCTCCACTCATGACCCGACCAATCAGAACGCAGCTCACAAAGCTTGTGAAGAATTGAAGTGCTGACCAGTGCTTTTTGGACTAAACCCATCATCCTGGTCAGGTTTGCAGTGGGTACCAATGGATAAATACCAGCCAACAACTGGAAACAGTGGGCACAAGGCAGAAATACCAAAACACCTCCATTTAGGGGCAATTGGTGCCGCCGATCCACTTGCTGCATGTTTTTGGGAGGTGAGAAGAAACTGGAGTACCTGGAGGAATCAAGTCCAACCTCAAGCGCAACTTAGGGTCAACTTTCAAGTCTCGATTGATTTATTTTGTCCAGGTTATGTCTTAAGCCACTTACACCTGGTTCAAGTCAAGAATTGAGCAGCTTCAAGTCAAATCCAAAGTCCAATCAAACATCCAAAGATTTGGAAGGAGGATTTTTAGATTTCTAGGGCCTTGCTCAAGGGCCCAACAGTGGCTGCACGGCAGAGCTGGGATTCGAACTCTCAACCTTTCAAATTTTCAGTCAATAAGCTCTACCCACTAGGCTACCACTGCTTGTCCTTTCATCTCACACCCATTTATTACCTACAGGTCCTTGCATGAACATTTCTTTCACAGATAACGCACATCTAGTGAACTTGAACGACCTCCTAGAAGGTGTCGGCTAGACTTTCGTAACATTAGTCGCCAAGACCGAATTCATCGTCAGATCAGACGCGTTTGTGGACGACGTGGGCCGCTGACTCCGTTATTTTAAATCTGTAAGTGAAGATGCAGAGACGTTCTTATCATGACATCTCCAATACTCTTCAGCGTTTCGTCTCTAATGAAACTGACCTTTTTTTGAGATGCTAGCACCAGATTCTTTAAAACAAGAAACCACCGCAGGTCCATGCTGATTGTTTTCAACTGATTACATCTGAGATGAAGCTCGTAGCCCGATCGAGCTTCGTACCCATGCTGCCGTTCTAATCTCGACCTCAATCTGCTGCTCACTTTTACACTTTCAGTTCCACACTTTTCATTTCTTCAAAATATAACAGAAGATCGAGTTCAGATCAGTGTTGTGATGTCACAAACCCTCATTTCTAAAGGCTTAAGCATAAAAAAGTCTGAATCTGCTCATAAAAAAGGTCCCAGCATAACTCCCAGTTTACCTCTCTTAAAGTCCAAGTCAGATCTTCAGTCAGCAGTTCTCAGATTCATAACAAATCTACGTCACCTCACCCTGAGACCTGAGAGCTTATCATCAAGTCAAACTCAACAATAATAGCACAATATATGACCAGCAGCATGTGGAAACCTGTGACAAATTCCCACAGACTCTGAAAACACCTTCAATATTAATGACTACAGTTTTGATGTCTCACATGCTCTTGATCAAGTGTCCACATACTTTTGGCTATATAGTGTACCTACACTCTGGTGTGAATGGACTCCAGTGTTAAATCCTTAGGTGTGAGTCCATTCACAAATCTTTAAGCTACAACCCAACCATGACAGCACAACAGAGGTCAGGAAAGAGTTCCTAGGTGGATGATTTCAACATTCAACTTAAAAACCAGTTAACCAAACAGCTAACTAAAAGATCAACCAACCAACTGACCAGCAAAACTAACAAAACAGTCATTCATCCAACCAACTTACAAACTAACAAACAATCAACCAACCAAGCAACAAGACTAACAAACCAATCAACCAACCAACATACAAACTAACAAACCAAGCAACAAGACTAACAAACCAATCAACCAACCAACATACAAACTAACAAACCAAGCAACAAGACTAACAAACCAATTAACCAACCAAGCAACATACAAACTAACCAACCAAGCAACAAGACTAACAAACCAATCAACCAACCAACATACAAACTAACAAACCAATCAACAAACCAAGCAACAAGACTAACAAACCAACAAACCAACCAAGCAACATACAAACTAACCAACCAAGCAACAAGACTAACAAACCAATTAACCAACCAAGCAACATACAAACTAACCAACCAAGCAACAAGACTAACAAACCAATCAACCAACCAACATACAAACTAACAAACCAATTAACAAACCAAGCAACAAGACTAACAAACCAATTAACCAACCAAGCAACATACAAACTAACAAACCTAGCAACAAGACTAACAAACCAATTAACCAAGCAAGCAACGTACAAACTAATGTACAAACTAACAAACCAAGCAACAAGACTAACAAACCAAGTAACAAGACTAACAAACCAATCAACCAAGCAACGTACAAACTAAAAAACTAATCAACCAACCCAGCAACAAAACTAACAAACCAATTAACCAACCCAGCAACGTACAAACTAACAAACCAATCAACCAACCCAGCAACAAATCTAACCAATTAACCAACCCAGCAACGTACAAACTAACAAACCAATCAATTAACAAACTAACAAATCAAAAACTAAATAAACAAATCATCCTTCAAACTAACTTACAAAATAACCACCAACAATGAAAGTTAGAAAGAAGGAACTTTACTGACCACAGAGAGGAATTAAAATTAATAAACAATAGAATTATTATTAATAACAGAAGTGTATCTCACACACACACACACACACACACACACAGTAATAAGAGTACAGACGTACAGCGATGGGTTTGGGGATGATAGCGTCCGGAGGCAGCGGCTGGCCAAACAGTAGGCGTGTCCTGAGTTTGGGTCTGGTGGGTAAACCAGTGTGTGTGCAGCTTCGCTTCAGTTTGAATGTAAACACACTCTTCTTACCGACGGCCGGATCTGTAAACACACATCAGCGTGGTGTTAGTCATTTACGTTTAGTCATCAGTGTGTATGTGTATGTGTGTGTGGTGTGTGCGTTCATCTAGAGCAACAAACAAACAGAAAAACACACCAGGAAATGGCGCAGTGACCATTCCACAGCATGATGTTTATGACTCGAGTGACCGGGGTGGAAATGGGACATACTAATGGAGAAGCTTAACCAGGTAGTGAGGAGTAATGAGCCTTGTAGGAACCCATGGTGGTCAGTTTAATCCTCAGACCAACAAGAAGGCCTGATGTTTGGCGATTGTAGGGTTTGAAATGGGACATACGGATAGAGAAGCTCAACTAGGTAGTGAGGAGTAATGAGAAGAACCTCATAGGAACCCATGGTGGTCAGTTTAAACCTCAGAACAACAAGAAGGCCTGATGTTTGGCGATCATAAGGTACAAGATGGGATGTACTGATGGAGAAGCTCAACCAGGTAGTGAGGAGTAATGAGAAGAACCTCATAGGAACCCATGGTGGTCAGTTTAACTGCCTTTTTGGTCCAGTCTTTTTGTCTGCTGCAGGCACTAGGGGCGCCCAGCTGACTGGTAGCAAAGCTGAGATTCGAACTCGGAGAGTCCAGAATCCCACTGCGCCACCTGAGACCTTCCTGAGACCTTCCTGAGATTCAGACAATCCAGCTCCACCTGGTTCTCCGTTCATACTGCGCTGAAGGACGGAGACTCGTGATCGTGGAGGTGTGGAGGCCGTAAACTCAGCACCTACAGCCGTGAAGAGCTTCGCTTTCTCATCACGTCTCTGTTTTCTCTTCCTGGTTCTCACCCACTCAGTTTCACTAGCGCTCTCTGGAGGGCCCCTAACCACACCCGTGGGCACGACACCGCCCCCTCGGCTCGGGTTCAAACTCACCAATCGGCTGCTCCGGCTTGCACTGCGGGGCGGGGACGCTGCCGTTGCCTTGGTGACCCTGCAGAACATAACAGCAGTGAGCTTGTGTGGCAATACAGAGCGCCATGCGACTGCACACACACACCCACATAACCACACACACACACACACACACACACACACTATACATGGCTTTTAGTTCAAATCAACAAAGTTAGGTTTTGTTTTTTATGATTTATAGTTTTTTAGAGCAAAACGAGAAGGTTTTAATACTCACGTTAACCTGCAACTCGATCACGCTCTCCTCCATTCCTCCTCCACCTGCAGACTTAGTCTGAAAGAACCAGACCAGACCAGGGTTAAGGTTAGGGTAAGGGTTAGGGTTAGGGTTAAGGTTAGGGATAAGTTTAGGGTTAAGTTTAGGGTTAGGATAAGGGTTAGGGTTAAGGCACTGGTCGCTTTTTTTAAATCATATGCATATAAATAATTCTGAAAAACACGAAACCGAATAATCGAAAACAAAAGATCAAAGCCTGAGCTTTATGAAACCGAGAGAACAGCCTGCAGCTCGTGGGTCTTCACCCGACCACAATCTTTACTGCTCACAAACAAAAACATGGCCGCACTTTCACTGTATGAGCAGCATTTGAAACCGCTGGTAACCACTACAGTCAAAATTCTACTCACAGATGCTGCGGTCCAGCTCAGCGTCCTTCAAAGAAATGATCATTAATAGCTGAACACGAGGCACGAGACCTTAAATGTGTTATAATGAGCTTTGAATAAATTTAGGGTTCATTAGTGGGTACAGGAACACCCCAACTGTTCTAAAAACATGCAGATAACTACTGGGTACAGGAACACTCCAACAGACCCTAAACATGCAGCTATTACTAGGTACAGGAACACACCAACAGATTTAAAACATGTGGTAATTATTGGATATGGGAACAAGAAACATGTGGCTAACTACTGGGTACAGGAACACCAAAACGATCTCAAAACATGTGGCTAACTACTGGGTACAGGAACACCCCAACCGTTCCAAAAACATGTGGCTAACTACTGGGTACAGGAACACCCCAACATACCCTAAAACATGTGGCTAACTACTGGCTACAGGAACACCCCAACATACCCTAAAACATGTGGCTAACTACTGGGTACAGGAACACCCCCAACATACCCTAAAACATGTGGCTAACTACTGGGTACAGGAACACCCCCAACATACCCTAAAACATGTGGCTAACTACTGGGTACAGGAACACCCCAACAGTCTCAAAACATGTGGCTATTACTGAGTACGGGAACTCCCCAACAGTCCCAAAAACATGCAGCTATTATTGGATATGGGAACTCCCCACTAAGATAAATACAAAACAAAGCTCAGCTCTTACAGTGGTGCTGCTGGTGCTCAGGACCTTCATGAGGACACTCGGGGGCGGCGGGACTCGTAGCTCTTCTCTACTCAGCGCCGGAGACTTTCCTGTGAGCACACGAGTGTGTTTCAGTCAAAAGTCCAGGTTACCAAAAGCATCCAGACACCCGACCATTTAAAAAACAAATGCTCCTCTGTGTGACCTTTTTAGATAGAACATCAGCCGCTCTTCTAAGACTGTGGGAATTTGTGCCTGTTCAGTAGCACAAAAAAGATGATTTCTATAGTCGAGCACTGATCGATGTTCTGTTGATGTTCAAGTTCATTCCACAGCTGTTCAGTAACTTAAAACCGAGCTTTTCTTTGTGATGGAACAGAAGAGCCTTCCCTAAACTGTTCGAAGCATATCATTTTCTTTCCATTGCTGACTTTATTTAATAAGAATAAGAAACATTTACAATGTTGGGCAAAACAGCATCTAAAATGCTGCATCTTTTAAATTGTAGTTTGTTGGGACCTTTAAGAAACACAAATCTCAAACATAAACCACTAGATCCAGTTCCTGAACCAGTTCCTGAACCAGTTCCTGGGCAACAAATGACTTGATATATAATAGAAGTGAGAAAAAATATAAAATCAAGCAGAAATATTTGCTAGTTGACAGAAAAATTTCATGTCTTTGTCAGATCCGCTTTTCTTTTCATTTTTATCAATGCAACACAGTGAATTTAATAAAAAATAATAATATTGTTGATCATAATCAATTATTTAGTTGAAAAAAAAAAAAAAAAAACGTTCTGGAACAAGAACAGGAACGCTCACGTGGAAGCTAAACAAACTTCTGTTCGCTGCTCAGTTTGAATGAATGAGCTGCTTTATGATTGGTTAGAAATCATTGACGTTTTGCCACTCAAAGAAAGACAAATAAAAGCTAAACTTTAATTAAAATAAATAAAATAGATAATAATGTAAGGACGAACGTACCTGTGGACGGTATCTGACCAGACGTCTATAACCTCAGCAGACGTGCAGGTGGAACATCAGCATGGTTCAAGTCTCTGATCCACACGGTTCCCTCTGCAGCTCGATACTGAACCCTCACGGAGCTTCGAGCTATTAACCAAACATCACGGGGACAGGAAGCAGCGTCATGACAACGCCGCCACTTCCTCTTTTCAGCTTGACACTCTTGTCTGCGAGTGGAAATTCTCAGTTTGTGATGAAGAAGCTCTGGACGGGGCGTGGAGGCTCAGTCTGGGGCCGCAGAGGGGCCACACGTGCTCGGACGGGTCTGTCTAGACACGTTATGGGGCCACAAGTATGTGGACACCCCACCTAATCATTGGGTTCAAGGGTTTTGGCCATACCTGCTGTAGACAGATGTCTGTTTTACCACTGCTTCATCCTGGTCAGGGTTGCTGTGGGTCTGATTGATTGACGAAAGGCAGGATGCACCAGCAGACACACACACACACACATTCAGGGCAGTTTTCAGTAGCTCCAGTTGGCTGAGTGCATGTCCTGCAGCCCATGTTGACCTAATGCTTGCTCGACTGTAAACAGTGAAACTTGGGTTTCAGGAGCTTCTTGGACCAATTTCCTCTCAGCATGAGATGACAGTTTGGGTTTTTCTCTCAACCCTGACGTAAAGACCACTGTTCCATGTACTTTCATACTTACCGACACTCGTGTGTATCTCAGTGACAACGGTGATGTGAAGCTTGCTTGACTGTGGACAGTGCAGCTTGTCCTTCAGCAGCTCCTGACTCATGGCAGACCTGTTGTTGTTTTATTTGTGATTCTTAGATCACACACACCTCTCTGTTTAAGGTGACACTTTGGGCTTTTCTCTCAACCTTGACATAAAGACCACTGTTCCATGTACTTCTGTACCTACAATTACTCGTGAGTATCTCAGTGACGCGTGCCAGCAGTGATGTGAAGCTTGCTTGACTGTGTACAGGAGCGCTTGTCATTCAGCAGCTCCTGACACATTGCAGACCTGTTGTTGTTTTATTTGTGGTTTTTAGATCACACTTCTCTGTGTAAGGTGACAGTGTGGGTTTTTTTCCGACCTTGACAAAGCAACCACTGTTCCATGTACTTACAGACACTCGTGTGTATGTTAGTGACCCGTACCAGTGATGATGTAAAGCTTGATGGATAGTGGACAGTGGTGCTCATCATTTAGCAGCTCCTGACTTATTGTTGTTTTATTTCTGGTTCTTGGATTACACTTCTCTGTGTAAGATGTTCGTGTGGGTTTTCTTCCTGACCTTGACAAAGCGACCACTGTTCCAGGTACCCTGCATTTACAAAGCTCCCAGGACTCTCTCACCGTAACGGTTGTGGTTACGTCTGTATAAATAAAAACACTGAAGATTAATTTGATAGAGAATGCCGTGATTGTTGAATTCTGGGTAATATTTTGCTGTTGTGTGTCAGAAATCCCCCAGTATATTTTCTGATACACGTCTGATTTCCTGCTAAGTCTCTCTGATATGGAATACCCCGTTATGGTTAGCGAGCCGTGTGACTGGTCCATAGTGCAATTTCGGCCTTCCTGTTTTAAAAACCGTCCTCGTGGTGCAGAAGGAAATTCGGCTCGTTGGTTCCTCTTTTTTTACACCACAGAAAGGAAAGTTTGTCAAATGTTGATGAAACCACGACTGTGAATTTATTAAGACTGATTTATGATTTAATGATTTACAGATGAACTGGCATCCTGTCCGGGGTGTTTGTGTGGGACAGGCTCCAGCACATCCTGTGACAATCAGGATAAGTGACCTAGAAAGTGAGTGAGTGATCCATCCTGACCTTTAAGGACCTGTGTGAAGCCTGCTCCCACTTCTTTTCCCTGGGCAGTGGCAGGTTCCCATATAGAGCCATACCATGTGCAGAGGAACACGCACCACACAAGACTACGTCATCGTCCAGCCTTCCATATGACCAGGCTGGTGGCACCATTGCAACTTACTCCCAGGTCTTAAACATAATAGTTAGTTGCTGATACGTTAATACTGTGGAGTTGGCATGTTCTCCCCGAGCCTGCGTGGGATCTTCTCGTACTGGTCGGACGGGTTAAGGTTATCGCTGTGGTGAAGTGTACTAATTCACAACATGCCATAAAAAACAATAAAAATAACGTTCTCAGTCTAGTCCTAATGTTCTCTCCCAAACAGGGGTGTGACATTCGTTCAGATTTAGATTATTTTTAAATATGTACAATAGACGGGATATTCCACTAACAGACCAGCGCTGATATTCTGGGACTCTCCAAGTTCAAATCTCAGCTCTGCTACCGGACGGCTGGGCGCCACCTAGCGGGCTCGATCGGCAGTGCTTGCAGCGGACAACATCGGCCACTAGTCTGCTGTGTGGGAAAAGACAGGACTAAAGAGTGGCGGGGTCTTCACCCCTGTGTTAGTAGCCTGAGGCGCCTGTACAGAAGAACTCTTAACCCACCAGTTTTAGTTATTTTTATTTGGACATTTGCAAGTCAGAGTGAATTTGCATCCCGGCGCAACAAAAATGCATCAGTGTGACGAGCAAAGCTGGAATCATTATACCACATCACAGTAGATCTGAAACAATCTGAACACTGAACCTTCACCCTGTGGTGTAAATAAATAAGGTGTAAATGCTTACACACACACACACACACACACACACACACACACACACACACAAACTCAAACATAGCTTCACTGAAATGACAAAATATGGACATTCTTATTGCCAAAGCTTAGTAACATACATTAAGGAAATATAATTAAACAATAAAGTAAAATATAATTAAAAAACAACAATGATAATAGTAGTAATGCAAATATATATAATATATAAAAATTACAGATGAAATACAAATGGCAATAACACACACACACACCAGACTTAATGTTTCGGGTTTTGAATCATTTCTCATTTTAATGTTTTAATTTCCTCCCTGGTTCACCTGCGTGTTTTCCTTTTATTTCTTGAAATTACTTTTTGTTTGCACCACAGTTTAGTCTCGGCTGACTGGGATCAGCCAGCACCATTTACCACACCTTCCAGTCCTTCACCTCTGGTGGAGCTGGTTTTCTTTTCTGTTTCCACGTCCAGTAGCTCATTATTCTCAGTCTCTGATTTACATTTTCAGACTTGTGCTGATATTTGTTTAAAAATGTGAACAACAGGGTTCAATTCCAAGACATACAATCAGAGAAACGTGAATTACAAGGTGAGTTTTTCTGGAAAAATACCAGTATATTAAATATTCCAGTATAATTTAAATAATTGTATTTGTTTGAGGTTTTGTTTCATGAAGCCAAATCAATTCAGATATTAAACAAAACAACCATGTCAGATCGGTGATTTGTTTATTTGATGTGAAAGTAAAAAAGCTGAGTAAAATATTTGCTTGCAGTTGTTTTAAATACGTAAAACCATCAAAACTAAATCGTTTAATTCTGTAACACTTTGATATATATTAAAAATTATAAGCGTTAAAATTATGTTTAAACCCAAACATAAATTATCACCTCGAATTTAATCACGTAGCTTTGACAAGTTTTAGTCATTTTTTATTGATCCGTCTGATTTTGAAGAGTGCATGATTTTAATGGTTTAATTGGTTTTAACTGGGTTCAGAAGGTGTAAATAATTCTGCCAGATTTTGACCTTTTAAAAATGGATTTTAAAGGTCTGAGGAGGTTCAATGTTTTTAAAAGATTTGGTTGTAACACCTAAAGGGCTTAAATACTTTTAATTTGACTATTTTAACCATTTAAATACTTTTCAATTTTATAGGTCAAAGGTTTTAGTTTTTTAACATATTTAAAATTTCAGTGTTTTTAGAAATATTTTAATGGGGTAAATGGTTTGATTTTCTTTCAGTGATTTAGAATTTTGCTCTCCGTGTTTATTCATGTAGATTTTGACTCTACTTCTTTCATGTTTTGCGCTCTAAAGTGTTGAAACATAAAAAACAATTTGTGCTTTGACGTTTTTACCCTGATTTGAATAGAAAATGAGTTTTTGTCCAGGTCTGAACTGTGTCCAGGTCTTTACAATCATAAGTTCAATCATCACTGGTACCTTCACTAATAAAAAGAACTTTTACCAACAGGAAACAGGCGTTCACAAAGCTCATTTATTAGCTCAGCTGAACTGGTTCAAATGACGACACTGATGCAAATCAATTCTAACATTTGTAGATGTGATACAGAAGATGTTTTACTGGGACTTGGAGCAGCTGAACTGGTCAGAGATGAAAAGAACCTCTAAGGAACAGTGAGAAATTTGTTTTCTGTCTCCTTCATATCACAGGTAACATCAGTACAAGCTTTTATTCATGTCTAATTCTACAGTTTATTTAAATATTTATGTTTAATCTACAGTCATTTGCATTTTTTATTTTGTACTTTTTTGATGGGTAATTGTGTGTTTGCGTGTTTCTGAGCTGAGCAGTTAAACGAGTTGTGATTTTATTTTAATTTATTGGATGGTGTGTAAAATAGTTACGCTTATTGATTGAACTTGAATTAAATTCTGATTACAGGATAAACTGCTAAAAGATTTATTTATTTTTTATTATTAAAATTAGTACACTCAGTACCTCATAATTATGAAGTAAAAACGTGTTTTAGGTTTTTTTTTTCTAAATCAAAAACTAAAATATCTTTAGAGCCCTTATTTACTACTTTGAATAAAAAATCTTGAAGCCTCTTTGGCAGCAATTAAAGTTTTTGGACGTGCCTCTATGTGCACTGCACATCTGGATGACAGATGTTCTTGATCACTGTCATGACTGGATGGGAAGCATCCATAAAGTGACCTGCAAAGTCAGAGTCTGAGATGCTTCTGTCTTTGGCCGCATCAAGGCGTTTTTCAAATTTCTATTTTTTATGTCATACACCCCATAGCATGATGCTGCCTCCACCATGTTTCACAGTAGGAATGGTACAACGCTGGTGATAAGCAGTGTATGTTAGAAAACGTTCTCGCTTTTCATCAGACCTGAAACTTATTTACTTGGTGATACCAAACGATACTAGTTTTAATGTCTTTTCCAACCTGCCACTCAGCCATACAGGCCTGATTTCATACCATAATACCCAATGTCCTTCTTGCCCAGTTTGGTCTGGAGAGCAACTTTAGGAGGGTTCAACAGAGAGAGAGTTTTTTTATAGCTTGTTTTATATATGGTACATAAATGTCTGTAATGTTACTAACTCAGAACTCAGATAAACTAAAATGATCACTCACAGAAACACCACTACAGACATTAGCAGCTCTCGCAGTGTGTGTTATTGTGAGTGTTATTGTGTGCTATTATTGTGCAGCAATTTCTTACTGTAACCTGAAGGAATGATGATGTTACTATTACACATTTTTTGTTTATTGTTGTCCCTTATGGGCAAAGGGGTGCGCCTCTCCAAACTACGTCCAATCATTCAAATCGCAACAGGTGTAACTGTGTCAAGTATATTTTATAACACAAACCAGTAAGAATAGGGTCTGAATGTTTTATGAAGATCATAAATACTATAAAACTCTAAAGAGAATTTGAGTGTCACTTTGTCAGTACGGGTGATTAAGTAAAGATTGATTGTGTAGAGTTAAAGTATCCATTTAAAATAAAATCAACAACACAAAAAAGTGTGAAAAGTCAAGAAGTCTGAACACTTTGAGATGGAATACTTCAGGATTGAATACTTGGAGAATTCGCTGTAGTTTCCTCCCTCAGGTTTGAGACATGGACCTGCATACAGGCCAAAATATTTAGACTATGCAAATTGTCTGCTTGAAGTTCTGTAGTGGTGTCAAGAAACGAGTTTCTTTTAGAAAGACTTTACCTTCCCTGAAAAACAACAAGTCAGTTAAACACAGACACAAACATTAAACAAATACTGCTGATAAATGTTAGTGTTTAATGTTCAGCTCTCATCAGCTCTCTAAATACTGTGATACGTTTCTTCTTATATTCTCAGAGCCTGAGTTCTTTATCACCAACATCTTCATCTTCATTACTAACACCTCCAGCACTAACACCTCCATCACTAACACCTCCAACACTAACACCTCCATCACTAACACCTCCAACACTAACACCTCCAACACTAACACCTCCATCACTAACACCTCCAACACTAACACCTCCAACACTAACACCTCCAACACTAACACCCCTTCATCACTAACACCTCCATCATTAACATCTCCAACACTAACACCTCCAGCACTAACACCTCCAACACTAACACCTCCATCACTAACACCCCTCCATCATTAACACCTCCAACATCAACACCTCCAACACTAACACCTCCATCACTAACACTTCCAACACCCTTTCATCACTAACACCTCTAACATCTCCATCACTTACATTTCCAACACTAACACCTTCAACACTAACACCTCCAACATCTTCATCACTAACACCTCCAACACTGACACCTCCATCACTAACACCTCCATCATTAACACCTCCAACACTAACATCTCCATCACTAACACCTCCAACACTAACATCTCCATCACTAACATTAACACTTACCTTAGAGTGATGGACAGAACGCTCTTCTTCCTACTGCTTCTCACAGGTAGGATTCTGTGTGTGTGTGTGTGTGTGTGTGTGTGTGTGTGTTTTTACAATAAGTTTATTCCTCGTCTCTGTACAGCACCTCAATCAGCATCACTTTCTCACCAAGGTCCTTACACAGCATTGATAACCACACCCCTTAGTCCAGTTTTTCCCACCCAGCAGACTGGAAGCCAGTTTTGTTTGTTGCATGCATTAGCCAATTGTGCCTGCTAGATGGTGCCCAGCCAAACGGTATCACAGCCAAGATAGCGGATTATCCCGCTGGGCCATCTTACAACGCCCCTGGAGCAGACAGGGTTAAGGGTCTTGCTCAAGGACCCAACAGTGGCTGCATAACAGAGTCTGCATTTGAACCGCCAACCTTCCAGTTGATAGCCCAAAGCTCTACTTACTAGGCTACCACTGTCCCAGTCATTTAACTAGTAGTTTTAAACTGATGTTTTATATGAAACATTAATATCAGTGATAGTTTGCACGTGTAGAATTGACACATAAAACTGTGCTTGGTTCTCAGCTACCACACCACTTGTTCTGTCCATCCCTCGTAAGTACTTCCTGATCCAGCAGGTAAAAACATGGAGCGATGCCCGAGCGTACTGCCAGGCCAATTACAACGACCTGGCCACCATCGACAGTGACGCCAACATGGTCCGATATCAGCGTGAAGCTCAGATGCAGCAGTTCACTGGCAGTGCTTGGGTCGGACTATACGTCAACTTTCAAAGCTACCACTGGTCCTATGGGTTTCAACCACTGGGAAGTTTTCACCCGTGGTCTGGATCAGAGCCTGACAACAACGGTGGATATTACCAGTGTGGTGTGATCTCTCCAATAGGTTTTGCAGACACGCCATGTGGTTACGCAGTGAACTTTGTTTGCTTTGATGGTAAGAGTATTATATTTATTTTACTTTGAGTCACACTTTACCTTTATTGAACATTTTTCACTGATTAACGACAATCAACCTTTGACATCCTAAAACTTTATTACTATTTTATACCTAAGTTGAAAATGATAAGTATAGATCTACAGTGTTTATTTTCTTCTATTTTGATTCTAACAGAAGAAAACACTTATTTTACAGTTAGTTATTTTATACAGTAAAATCTTAAACCTGAATATTAACATGTTGTAAATGTTAAATTCTAACAGACAGGTACACCGACTCCAGCAGGTTCATTTTTTACGCTACACCTAAGACGTGGTGGGCGGCTCAGAGCTACTGTAGGCAGTACCACACCGACCTGGCTACGGTCAGAAACACCACGGAGCACTCGGCTGTTCTGGCAAGGGGAGTCACTGGCTGGACCTGGTTTGGCTTAAGCAGAGACTCCTTGAACTGGCTGGATCTGACCAACGTTGCTCCTATTGCATTTATATCTGGACAACCTGATAATGCCGCCGGGAATGAAAATTATGGGTTTATTACTAACGGTCTGGCTGGTGATGCTCCGTGCTCAGGATTACGAGCTTTCTTCTGTCATTCAGGTAAGTTAAATTCAATCCTGTATTACATTTGTACTTGAATTGTAGTAAATATACTAAACATGGCAGTTATTAAATATTACAGAAACTAAAAGATAAGCATATAGCAACTTGAGTATTTAATTTCTTGGTTCTGTTATGACATTTGTTTTACTGCAGCTGATGACTTTACTGTGTCCATTTAAAAAGGTTTGTTTAGCTGCAGACAATCAAGCATTACATCTCCACGGGCTTTAGAGGCTCCCATGCAAAACAGAAGCTCCTGCTTTTTGTTTCTGATCACACGGAGAAATAAAAGCAGGAGCTGGAGCTTCTGTGTTGCATGTCGGCTTATAAGTCAAATGTTTGGTACACAAAGACGCAACAGTTCCAATCGATCCTCCGCAGAAAAAGAAAACTGCAGAAATCATTAAAATAACACGTTTGTTCAATAATAACTTTGACTATCTGATTTTGTTTTTCATGCATCTGCAGTTCAGTACCCGATTGTAAGACTTAAGCAGACCGTCAGGTTGATGATTAAATCAGATCAAGACCTGAACGATCCTACAGTGAAGGCTGCAATCTTGGAGAAGGTGGGTCTGATTCTCCACCAGGAACAATCATTTCATTTTCTTAACTTTAAGCATTATTTACTAAATTAATCTGTGTTTTCTCAGATCCAACAGAAGCTACAGGAACTCGGACTGGTGCAAAACATCACGCTGGGATGGAAGGAGCGTCCGGATAAAATAACGTTTCACAAGATGAAGTAAATGTAGCTGCAGGTCAACTGTAGATATTTATCTGTCTCTCTCAGGTGGTGTGTTTACATTGTGTAGTTAATAGCTGGAGAAATGAATCTCTATAATACTGTCATTATTCTAAACTTTTAAATAATGAAATTAAATAAAAAATTTCTTTTATTACAAGTTCAGTGTAAATGAGGATTTAATCTGCTCTACACCCAGACACTTTTAAATAGATTATTCAAACACAGTAAATGTAGACACCTTCAAACTTTTCTTGTTACAAATTTTATCCCACTCAGAAATACAAATAAATTAATGATTAAGTTAATTTCATTTACTGTTTTTTTTTAAAATAAATGTATGGAAAATAATAAAAATCTTGATTTGATGAATCTGAAGTCATGAATCTGCAGGATTAATCGTACTTTCAGTGATTATGAATCAAGACTTTTATTTTTTATCAGCCCATCACTCGTTTCCAGACATTGAATTCTTTACACTGTGATAATTGTGAAGTCGCAGATTCTCAACCAAACCTGGTGTTGAGAGAAGATCAGGATGCATCGTTGGCTCATTTTAAGATAAGATAAGATCCTTTATTTGTCATATATACATATACAGGTGTACAGTACAATGAAATTCTTTCTTCGCATATCCCAGCTTGTTTGGAAGCTGGGATCAGAGATCGTATGGTGCCCCTGAAGCAGACAGGGTTAAGGGCCTTGCTCAAGGACCCAAGAGTGGCTGCATAGCAGAGCCTGGATTTGAACCGCCAATCTTCCGGTTGATAGCCCAAAGCTCTACCCACTAGGCTACCACTGTCCCTGTTGGGTTACTCTGATTCTAATAATCTTTATTACACAGTTTTGCAGCAGATGATTTTTTTTCCTCACAACAATATCCAGAGTTGTCATTGAATACACGTCGTCCATTGTAGTGATTATGATATAATCTCTGTGTGAGTCTGAGTTGGTCAGGTGGAGGCCAACACAAATATGTAAACATGAGACACTCTGTCTGACCTGGGCGTGTCTGCTGAGATTCAAACTCAGATCTCAGCTCATCTCTATCTTACCTTCTGTTAGGTAAAATATCAGGGTGTCCATATGTTTTTAGAAGGTTTTAAATCTGTTTTTACACTTTTTACATCATTTTAAATAGTTTTTAAAGCTTCTAAATGTTGGATCATTAGTTTGAGTCCTTTAACAGCTCAAAGTTCAGTGTTTTTTTAAATTATTTTAATGGGTTAAATGGTTTTGATTTCCTTTCTTTGTTTTAGATTTTGCTCTTGATCTTTACTCATGCAGATTTTTGACACAACTTCCTTCATGTTTTACACTCAGTATTTTTGAAGCATGAAAATTAATTTGTGCTTTGACTTTTTTTTAACCCTGATTTGATTAGAAATTAGTTTTTGCTAAACTGTGTTCAGGTCTTTACAATATAACTTTAATCATCACCGGTACCTTCACCATGAAGAAAATTACTTTTATCAACAGGAACCATCCACACACGGAACCATTCAGAACCATCAGGAAGTTCTCAAAGCTCATTTATTAGCTCAGCGGAACTGGTTTAAATGACGACACTGATGCAAATGTGATGGAAATCAGTTCTAACATGTGTTGATCTGATGTGTTACTAAAAGTGGGGAATGTAGGTGAGATTTATTCTACAGTGATTTAGAGGAGCTGAACTGGTCAGAGATTAAAAGAACCTCCAAGAAACCTCCTTCATATCACAGGTAACATCAGTACAAACTTGTATTCATGTCTAATTCTACAGTTCACTAAATATTCATGTTTTATTTAAGTAAACGTGCAGTTTTACACTAATTCAGAAACCATCACGAATATTTTCAGGTCCTTTTTTCTTTCTTTTTGATAGGTAATTGTGTGTTTACATGTTTCTGAGATGAGCAGTAGTTCAGAATTCTGATTTTATTTAAAATAATGGGATGGAGTGGAATATAGTTATGGTAATTGAGGGTTTCTTTACATTCTTACTTTTTTTTATAAGCGCTAAAATTCTTGTTTCTGAGAATATTCAGATAATTTATTCAGTACTTCTGTTTATTCAATCACTGTCAGACTGTCTCAAGGTCATTCAGGGATCTCACTCTGGTGTTGTTTTGTCTTAATGTGTTCGACCACTGTCATGTTGAGGGGTGAACAGTTACCCAGTCTAACTCTGTCTGAATGATGCTACCATCACCATGTTTTACTGTAGGAGTGGTATTATGGCAATGAGCGGTGCCTGTTTTAGCAGACATTGACATTGATTAATTTTGTCTCATCAGACCTGATACATGTTTTCCTCGGGATACCAGAGTCATTTTAATGTTGTTTCCCAAACTACCACTCAGCTATAAATGTCTAATTTCTGATCACCCTAATCAAGGTCCTTCTTGTCTGTTTGGACTGGAATTAGAATTGAGGAGGTTTACCCTGATCTATATCTTGCCACAGTTTGATATCAGAGATGTGCAGGCAGGTCCCTGGACTCCGTTGCTTGGTTTATGTCCTGACAATGGGGGAGTGTATTTTGATTGTGTAGAGTTAAGCTATTCATTCAAAATAAATTCCAACAAAGTGCAAAAATAGAGAAGCCTTGGAGAAATACTCGAGAATGTTCTGTAGTTTTTCTAATTCAAATTTGAGACGTGCACCCGCATAGAGGCCAAAATATTTAGACTATGCAAATTTTGTGCTTGAACTTCTGTGGTGTTTTCAGGAAATAAGTTCCTTTCAGAAGGCCTTTACCCTCCAAACACTAAACAAATACTGCTGATAAATGTTAGTATTTAATGTTACTCACCAGCTCTCTAAATACTGTGAAACATTTTAATCAGTTTTTATTGTGCAAACTGAAACAGAGTGAAAACAGAACTTGGATGTCAAAACGTTTACTTTGTTTGACATTTTGATATCGGGCAAGCAGTAGCCTAGTGGTTAAGGTACTGGACTAGTAACCAGAAGGTCGCTGGTTCAAGCCCCACCACTGCCAGGTTGCTGCTGCTGGGCCCTTGAGCAAGGCCCTTAACCCTCAATTGATCAGACTGTAACTATAATGTACTACTAAATGCTGAAAATGTAAATATTTAAGTATCATACAAGTCCCTTAATTCTCTCTTTACCAATTAAAATGAAATTAAAAAATCGCACCATTTCGCATGTCTGCCTTGTTAAAAAGCTTTTCCCTGATTCTGAAACAGCTCCATCGTTTCTGAATGCTTGTACTGAGATAGAGTCACTGTCAACGGCCTGATAGCGCCACATTGTGGTGAAACAGCTGCAGTGAATTCTGCGATGGAAAATAAACTGGTGCTAAAATAAAGGAGCTGTAATCTAGGTATAGAGGAGGGAAGGAGGGAGGGAAGGAAGGAAGGAGGGAGGGAGGGAGGGAGGGAAGGAAGGAGGGAGGGAGGGAGGGAGGGAAGGAAGGAAGGAGGGAGGGAGGGAGGGAAGGAAGTAAGGAGGGAGGGAGGGAAGGAGGGAGGGAGGGAGGGAAGGAAGGAAGGAGGGAGGGAGGGAGGGAAGGAAGTAAGGAGGGAGGGAGGGAGGGAAGGAAGGAAGGAGGGAGGGAGGGAAGGAAGGAGGGAGGGAGGGAGGGAGGGAAGGAGGGAGGGAAGGAGGGAGGGAGGGAAGGAGGGAGGGAGGGAGGGAGGGAAGGAGGGAAGGAGGGAGGGAGGGAGAGAGGGAGGAGGGAGGAGGGAGGGAAGGAGGGAGGGAGGGAGGGAGGGAAGGAGGGAGGGAGGGAGGGAGGGAGGGAGAGAGGGAGGAGGGAGGGGGGGAGGGGTTGAGGGAGGGAGGTAAGGGTGATTTTAAAAGTTTAACATGTTTGGAGTTTGATGTTTCGTTATTTATAGTCTGATGTGAATGATTGGTTTTTCTTGAAGGTTTTCTTTGGGTTATTTAGTGAAAGTCACAACACTTGTAACCTTGACTTGTTTTGAGTGATGAGATTTGCAGTTTGATTGTTGTTTGTTATTTGTTGGTGATGAAAAGATTATTTAATTTAAAAAGATTTCTATTATATTCTAATTAAAATATTAGACTATTGAACTATTAAACAACTATTGTGAGATATAGCCACTTGTCCTGTTTGCATTACACAGGAGACACGCCCTGCTGTTAATAAAGTAAATAAGTAACGTTTACTCCGAGTACATTTTAAATGAATTTTACTCGTACTTAAGTAAAAATTCATTAAAGTAGTAGTACGTTTACTTGAGTACAATATTTTAGTACTTTTTCCACCTCTGGTGACAGTATACTGTCTAAGCAATTGAGGGTGTTTGCCTGGCCCACAATGCCATCCTGCCAAGTGTACTCTTTTTTAAAAACCAAAATATGGTCACAGTTATACTGTAATACTGATATATGACTAAACTGTACAGCTCCAGTGTTTTAATTATTGCTCTGAAAGCTTCTTTCTGGACTGTCTGTAGAGGAATCATGTCCCTGCATAGGAAGCTTATTACTGCGTTAGTAATGTTACTCCACCACCGTTAGATTTTTGGCTTGACGGACCTTTCGGTGTCGGTGTACATATACTCTTTAGGTCTGTGTCGGATTTTTAAACATAAAAACTGCTGACACGTTTCATTTCTTAAACAGGTTCTTATGGTACATATCGGTGTCATCTCCATTTGTTTTATTTGATGTCAGACAGGATGAAAATGAGATATTTCATCTTTTTTCTGCTCAACTTCATTTCATTTATTAACATCCATTCCTGCATTTGAGGCCTGCAACACATTCCAAAAAAAGTTAGGACAGTAAAGCATTTACCACTTTGTAATGTTGTCGTTCCTACTGATCACATTATTTTGTCCCGTTCAAATAAAAATCAAAGTAAATGTACTTTTATTATTTGCATTAACTATGCAAGGTCATTTTACTGTCATGCACACATTATATACAGGTTCTCTGAGCTTGTAAAGAAAGTCTTTTTAAACATGACATTACACTCATCAAATAATTTCCGCATAAAACTGTGTTTGGTTCTCAGCTACCACACCACTTGTTCTGTCCATCCCTCGTAAGTACTACCTGATCCAGCAGTTAAAAACATGGAGCAACGCCAGAGCTTACTGCCAGGCCAATTACAACAACCTGGCCACCATCGACAGTGACGCCAACATGGTCCGATATCAGCGTGAAACTCAGATGCAGCAGTTTACTGGCAGTGCTTGGGTCGGACTATACGTCAACTTTCAAAGCTGGCACTGGTCCTATGGGTTTCAACCACTGGGAAGTTTTCACCCGTGGTATCCAGGAGAGCCTGACAACTGGGGTGGATATTACCAGTGTGGTGTGATCTGTCCATCAGGCTGGGGGGACTTACCCTGTGGTTACGCAGAGAACTTTGTTTGCTTTGATGGTAAGAGTATTTCATTCATTTTACTTTTCAAACCTCTAAACCTTTAGTTACAAACAGGTGAGATTAGCTGATATAACATTCTTGATTTTGGGAAATGAGAAAGTGCTGATTTGCATCTGAAAATCTCATCATTCTACGTGGCTAATGTTTCACACATCGACAAATGGCCAGATTTTAGGAAGAAAATTCATTCATTCATTTGTTTTCTGTTGTCCCACCACTTCATCCTGGCCAGAGTCGTGGTGGGTTTAATCCATTAGGCAAAATGCAGGAAACACCTCAGACACACACACAGCAATTTAGTATCTCCAATTATCCTGACTACATGTCTTTGGTCTGTGGGAGGAAACTGGAGCACCTGGGGGAAACCCACTCAGAGACGAGGAGAACATGCGAACTCCGTACAGAAAGCACCCAGATCACTCTACCTGGTAATCAAACCCAGGACCTTTTTTTGCTGTGAGAGCCACTCTCCACCACTACATTATACATCGTTCACTGATTACCTACAATAAACTGTTGTGACATCCCAAAACCATAATACTTTGAACAGAGTATCAGCAGTATTTGTTTTCTCTTTTGTTTATAACAGATTTTATATTATTTTATACAGTAAAAAACTTAAACCTGAATATTAACATGTTGTAAATGTTAAATTCTAACAGACAGGTACACAGACTCCAGCAGGTTCATTTTTTACACTACACCCAAGACGTGGTGGGCGGCTCAGAGCTACTGTAGGCAGTACCACACCGACCTGGCCTACATCAGAAACACCACGGAGAACTCGGCTGTTCTGGCAACGGGAATCACTGCCTGGACCTGGTTCGGCATGATCAGAGACTCCTTGAACTGGCTGGATCCGACCAACGTTGCTCCTGTTAAATTTATATCTGGAGAACCTAACGGCGCTGGGAGTGAAAATTGTGGGTATATTTCCAACGGTCTGGCTGGTGATGTGCCGTGCTCAACCCAACTGTATTTCTATTGTCATTCAGGTAAGTAAAATTCTATTCAAAATTATATTTGTACTTGACTTGTAAAACGTAAAGAGTTAATATCAAAAGTCTGAAAGTTTCTCACTGATCTGCAGTTCAGTACCCGATTGTCAGAATCAAGCAGACCGTCAGGCTGATGATTAAATCAGATCAAGACGTGAACGATCCTACAGTGAAGGCTGCAATCTTGGAGAAGGTGGGTCTGATTCTCCACCAGGTTTCATCTATAATGTCAATTTTCAAGCTCTGATACAGTTTATACCATAATCATCTGCTTTTACATCAATCACATACTCTCATTGTCTTAACTTACATTAATTACTGATAAATCTGCTGTTTTTTTCAGATCCAACAGAAGCTACAGGAGCTCGGACTGGTGCAAAACATCACGCTGGGATGGAAGGAGCGTCCGGATAAAATAACATTTCACAAGATTAAGTAAATGTAGCAGGAAATAAATGCAGGAAAATCAGATCACCTGTAGATCTTTATCTGTCTCTCACGAAAGGTAGTGGAGACGCGCACACACACACACACACACACACAGGGCAATCTAGTATCTCTAATTAATTAACTTGACTGCATGTCTTTGGACTGTGGGAGGAAACCCAGACAGACACAGGGAGAACATGCAAACTCCACACAGAAAGGACCCAGATCACTCCACCTGGGTATCAAACCCAGGTTATTCTTGCTGTGAGGTGACAGTGCCCACCAAGTCATCATGGTTGCAGAAATTAATCATCATAAATACTGTCATTATTGTAACTAATAAGAAGCTTTTAAATAAACAAATCAAATAAAAATTTTATTTTATAACACCTTAGGTTCACCGGTAACACAGGTTAATTTTTAAATAGATCATTCGAAGACAATAAATGTAGACACCTTAAAACTGTTCATGCTACAAATTTTCTTGGAATGTTTTCTTTCATTTAGAAACACAAATAAATCAATTATTTAGTTAATTTCTCTCACTGGCTCTCTTTGAAATGTATGAAAAATAATAAAACTCTTACCTGCTTGTGTGTTCAGTCTGATTTGATCACTCTACAGCAGGGGTGGACAATTAAATTTTCGAAAGGGCCACATAAGAAACTGGGACTGTTGTGGAGGGCCGGACCAATAAGGTGAACTTAATTCTGCTTAATATTAGTTAAGGGCCAGCAGCAACCTGGTGGTGATGGGGCTTGAACCAGCGACCTTCTGGTTACTAGTCCAGTACAACTGCTCACTCTTTATTAAAAGCAGTAAATTGTACAGTTCTAATAAGCTGTTAATGTTTAGATGTTACAATAAGACAATTAGAAGTAGGCAGAGTAAAAATATCAACATTATTTTACTATTTAAACAAACGCAAAAAAAAAAAAAAAAAAAAAAAATGTGCAGGTTTTTAAACTTTACACTATTTTGTTTTGAGTCTAATTACATCATTTGTTTTTCAGTCCTTTGTTATTGTTGGATATTATTATTAAAATCACAAAGCTGGTCCTGACTGCTTCAGTTCTGTTTGTGTTAAACTTTATAAAAAGTCCTTGTTGCTTGCAGTTTAGTTAGTGAAGCTTCAGGTGTGACGATCTGCATCGTTCATGTTGTTGTATTTCTCAGTTTAGTACCATAACAGCAATTTAAACCCTAAACTGTGATCGTTAACCAGCTTTACATCTGACTTCAGTAAATAAATACTTCAGAAGTTCACGTCTTGTTAAAAACTCGACCGTCAGTCACACTCAGTTCTGTTCGCAACTTTGCATTACGGTGAAGCTGATACACTCGCACACACGAAAACGAAACTTGCGGATATTTAAAGACACAGAGCTCCCGTCAAAAACAATCCTGTTATATTGCATGTATTGCATGTGTGATGTACATTTATTTACGTCTAATTTTTAATTGCCACGAACCTCATGCGGGCCGGATGTGGCCCGCGGGCCGTACAATGTCCAGGTCTGCTCTACAGTAATGAAGTCATGAATCTGCAGATGAAACGTACTTTCAGTGATTGTGGATCAATAGTTTTATTTTCTTCACTCGTTTCCAGACGCCTCTGACTTACCTGGATGTGATATTTGTAAAGTCGATTGTAAAGATTTTCTTTTGACAACTCAACCAAACCTGGTGTTGAGAGAAGCAGAGGTGGAAAGTACTCACGTTACTGTAATTGAGTAGTTTTTTTGTGTACTTGTACCTTTTAAAGTAGATTTTACAGCCTGTAATTTTACTTTTACTTAAGTATGTTTTGTATTAAGAATTGTAATTCACTACATTTTAAATAACATCTGTTACTGACTAAAAAAAAAAAAAAAAAAAAAAAAAAAAAAAAAAAAAAAAAAAAAAAAAAAAAAAAAAAAAAGACTCAGTCTGTTTTATTATCATTTTGTGCATAAACAACTCTATGAAGCGGTTCATTTGGTGAAGAGATTCAGATGTATAAACCAATCAGAGCTTCTGAATTCAGATTCTGGGCAGAATTTTAATCTCTTTCTTCATTGGTTGTTGTATAAATGACAGTTTAGTGAATGAATCACCAATTTCAGTTTTTTACCGGGAAAGCCGAGAGAATAAATGATCTACAATAGGTTTCATTAGTTAGGTGGATAAAACAGTTGGGTCTGGATTTATATATTCTGGAAACATACAAGATGGTCTTATATAAAGTGGATTATATCCCTAATGGAACAACACACGGATATAGATCAGGTAAGCAGATAAGTGGTTATGATTTTCTGCTGCTGTGTGATTGATCTGGGTCGCGGTTCAGCCCAGGGTGTTTATTTCCAGTTCTGAAAGTTGGCAACCCTAGTTGGCACTATTGACCTGAACCAAGTTAGTCCAACAAGCTATAAAATACAGCGATTTATTGAGGATAAACAGAAATAATGCTGTTTTGAATAGACAACAGCAGTTGCAGTGTGTTAGGTGTGTAGAGTGGTTACATCCACACATGAACTGCTAATATGCTGCATGGCTGGTGAGCTGTGTGTCGTCTGCTGTATCATTCATCTATCAACTTCTGTTGGAAAATAATGTCCCTCCTTCTGTTAAAAAAGTCATGTTACATTAGTTACTTTTTACTTGATTAGATTTTAGACTAGTAATTTGACTTGCACTTGAGTAAAAAATCATCAATGTAATAGTACTTTTACTTGAGTACAATATTTTAGTACTCTTTCCACCTCTAGAGAGAAGCTCAGGATGCATCGTGCTATCCTTTAAAAGCTGCCTGTTGGGTTACTGTGAGTAAAAATGTTCGTCATTATAATTCCGTTATTTCATTCTATTATCTTTATTAAAATTACAATTTTAAACCGCAGCAGATCATGTTTTCCTCACAAAAACATCAGCCATGGTAGTGATTATGACGCATCCTCCCCCCAAGAAGCATGTCTGGGCTTATTGTGATTGGAAAACAGACACAAATGAGACTCATACTGAATAAGAAGATTAAAATCATACAACGATTTTTAAAAAGTGGATGTTGTTGGATGTCCCACCAGGACTGCTCAGATCAGAGTACAAAAACTGCTTCTCTAGACCGGCCTTTTCGAACCTGAGTGCCATGTTGACATAATAAAATGAGTTTAAATCCCAACACTTGATAGTTATGCAATTTATGACGGAAACGCAGAGTATTAACCACCTCATACATCCTCAAAATGTTCTACATGTCCATGTTTGTGTTTTCAGCCGCACACACTGCTGAAAATGCCTCGTACAGACAGTCTGCATCGGTACTGAGCACAAAAGTGGTTTCACTCAGAATGTGACAGTATAAGAGATTTGAGCACACGCCCACCTGGTTCATTAGAGTGCATAACCACCGAACGTCCCATTAAAAACAGATACAGGTAGAATTGAAAAAGTCTGGGACGTCTGGAGTCAGGGACAGAACGCTGGTGTGAGTGGAGACGCTGTCCATGGCAGGATCATTCGCTGCACGGAGTACTGTGTGTGTGAGTGTGTGTGTGTACACTGTGTGAAGAGCTGACGGCTACACTGTCCCGGTCCCCCAGATTGTTGTTGTTGTTGTTTGTGTTTATGGAGTTTGAAAGGCCGTGGCTGTTGTTCTGAGATTTGGAGATCTTCAGTGCGTCCAGTTTTCTCCACAGTTCCTCCCTCTCCTGCCCCTTTTTCAACTCTCTGAGGACACAAGAGTGCACAATGAGGGGTTACGTCACAGTGTGTTCCAAATACACTGTGACCCCCCCCCCCCCCCCCTCCTTTGGGGCAATTTACTTTGGGGTATGGTACTGTGATGGTGGAACAAAGTGAGGAGGACTGTAGAACCATTACTTAATATGTACACCGACCAGGCATAACATTATGACTACTGACAGGTGAAGTGAATAACACTGATTATCTCTTCATCACGGCACCTGTTAGTGGGGGGGATATATTAGGCAGCAAGTGAACAGTTTATCCTCAAAGTTGATGTTAGAAGCAGGAAAAATGGGCGAGCGTGAGGATCTGAGCGAGTTTGACGAGGGCCAGATTGTGATGGCTAGACGTCTGGGTCAGAGCATCTCCAAAACTGCAGCTCTTGTGTGGTCAGTATCTATCACAAGTGGTCCAAGAAAGGAACAGTGGTAAACCGGCGACAGGGTCATGGGTGGCAAAGGCTCACGTGGGGAGCGAAGGCTGGCCCGTGTGTTCCGATCCAACAGACGAGCTACTGTAGCTCAAATTGCTGGTTCTGATAGAAAGGTGTCAGAATACACAGAGCATCACAGTTGCAGGGCTGTTTTGGCAGCAAAAGGGGGACCAACACAACATTAAGAAGGTGGTCATAATGTTATGCCAGATCAGTATATTGGGGCAGTGATAGCTCAGTGGCTACGGTACATGACTGGTAATCGAAAGGTCACTGGTTCAAGCCCCACATCTACCAGCTTGCCACTGTTGGGCCCTTAACCCTTAATTGCTTGAACCGTGTACAGTCTCCATTGTAAGTCACTTTGGATAGATGTAAACGTATTTACACAAAAAATTAGCTGCACTGTGTGAATAAGCTGCTAAATCATCTTGATATGAAGTGCCATGTGGCTCGGCTGACAGTGTGGGTGATGCAGAGCACCGGGGACTTGTGAACCTGGGTTTAGTGCCTGTAAGAAGTTTAAATCCTCTACACTGAGTAAGTGAGTGCATTAGGATAGGTGGAGGTCCTGTTTATGATGTGTTCCTACCCAACCTGAACCTTATCAAAACTGAATGAATGAATGATTGAATGAATAAGTGAATGAATGAATGAATGATGTCTCACCTTTGTCTTTCAGTTTTGTAAGTGGTCGTGAGTTCATCAAACAGTTTGGTGTTCATTTCCATCAGAGACTTCAGCACGTTGTACACCAGAGATACAATCGTCCTGAAAGGTGTGAGGGAGGACACGGACATGAGTGATACGTTACTGTTTTAGGTCATAATACTCAGAATTATAAAAGAAATACAGCAGGCTGAACAAAATAACGATTACACTATACGGCCAAAAGTATTTGGACACATGACCGTGACCTTGTTGGACGTCCCATTTCATTCAAAAACAAGCGTTGTTAAAACTGAGTGACCTCTATGTGATCTTTTCAGCTAGAACAACAGATGCTCTTTTGAGGAGCTTCTCACAAGACATTTCAAACATGTCTGTAGGAATTTGTGCCAGCATGTGTACGGCTGGGCACTGATGTTGGTGTTCCAGTTCATCCCAGTGTGCAGGACACAGGAGTCTCTTGATTTTTAAATCGAGCTGTTCTTTGTGCCTTTGTAGAGTCATGCTGGACTAGTAAAGGGCCTTCCCTAAACTGTTGCTTCAAAGTTAGAAGCATATCATTCCTTTTAAACGGTTATATAATATATTACACCTGTTAGCAATTGCTGTGGCTGAAACACATGCATTCAAAAATTCAGAAGGGGCGTCCCAATACTTTTGTCCATATAGTGTACATACAGGTGGGTGACATATTAAAGGAAAATGTTTATAACTAAAAGGAGAAACATAAAGAGTGCAGATGCTTCCGCAATACCACCAGGATCATGGTTAAATACTAAGTACAACCAGTTTAGATGAATGCAGAGTTCTGTGCAGAGTTTGTATGTTTATTCTGTGTCTGTCTGTGTGTGTGTGTGTGTGTGTGTGTGTGTGTGTGTGTGTGTGTGTGTGTGTGTGTGTGATAGGATTTGCCCTATGATGACCTGGCAACCTGTCCGGGGTGTGACCTTCCTTTCACCCAATAAATCAGACCCACTGCGACACTGACCAGGATAAAGTGGTGATAAATGAGACAATGAATGAATGAATGAATGAGAGCAGTCTGTGTGATTTATTAGCTGTCTGTCTATAGCTATATTTTATACCTATAGCTATAGGTTTATATATAGCTATAGGTTGCATATTATGAGGCTCTTTTCTCCTGGTACTTAATGAAGTCCATAATGCCACAAATCACAACAAGGTTTTTAGGGATTTGGATAAAACAACCCCAAACGTTACAGGTTCTCAACAATAGTTATCAGTGCTGAATTAATTCTTTATTTCATAACTAATAATAATCATTTCCACTAAGCCCACATTGAGAGAAAGCTCTATGTTTGAACCTGGTTCCGGTTGGTTAGAACCTTTCAGTCTGCTCTAACTGTGGATGTGAGCATTGTCAGGTGTTTAATAGTGATAAACTGATATATGATAAATATCTCATGTGTTTTTCCTCGTATATTTTCCATTTTATTAAGGACTGAGGAATACTGCACATCATCACATTTACACCCTGTCAGGTGCAGGACGTGTGTCCACACTCAACAGTACGTACTGGTTCCAGTGCTCTTTGGAGATCCGATACAGGTTGCCGAACATGATGGGCAGGACCTTGTCGATGTTTTCCTCCATCAGACTCAGGATGTACTCGTTGTTCCAGAAGTACAGTGCTCGTTCTGCTACCTGTGAAACACGACGCAGGGCGGTTAATGCTCAGAGTTACAGTGAGGTCAGGGTCAGTGCATGCGTATATCTACTGGTGCACTCACATAGACCAGTACAATGATCATACTGGTGAAAACTTAGATGCAGAACATTTGCTAGCAGCCTTTATCCCTTTTGCTTTCAGTTTAGTCATATCCAATTCTTCAGCTGGATCTCCTCTATTGCTGCAAAGTCCTTCCGTGACTGAGGAGGGCTGTACCTAACACACACCTCTCTGATACTCTGATAATTGTCATTTCATAATAAAAACCAAACATTTTACTAATGATGCTTTTATATACAAGGTACGATCACATCACATCTTATATTACCCATGTCCCATGTTTTTATTTTAAGAAATTTGCATATATTTCTGCTGTTTCTAATGATTTACCTATAAATCACAGCTTTCTATTTTATTTTACTTGCCGTCCTGACTCTTTTTTGGGGCCGTGGGGTTAAAATGCGGTTAGAATTTTTACGCAGACGAACTGCCGAGACATTTTTGCAGTACTCGTACCTGAAACTGAGGGCTCGCCACACACCGAGAGATCTGTTTAAACAGAGGCTCCTGAATCTTCTTGAACTGCGTGGGCTCGATCACGTCCAGGATCTCCTCCAGTTCACCCAGGAACATCACCTATACACACACACACACACACGCAGAACATGAGCTGCCAATTCCCACCAATTTATACTGAACAATGAAGAATAAATGTTCGTATCAGGTTATAAAGAGTGTGTTAGATAAACCTCTTTCTGGCTGCAGGTTTTGGGCCAGTATTTCAGAAGTCCCCGGATCACCTGCAGAAGACACACAGACCTTAATAGATTATTCTGAAGAAGAATCGATCACTATAGAAACTGTGTGTTCATTTATTAAATATTTTAAATGAGTAAACAGGACGGCTCGTGCCTCACTACTGAAGCACAAGGGCAATTGAAAGTGAACCCAATTGCCGGATGCTTGACCAAGGTAGAACGATAATGTGGCTAAAAATCTTCTGACAAAAAGTGGATATGTGCAAATAACCGAGGTGGACAAAATAACAGAAACAAAGGAGTAAATAAAAGACACGAAACAGCAGAATTGAAAACTGATATGATCCCCCATAGACTAGGTTCACGTAACGCCATGCATCTGTATTTGTGACCTCATCTGGGATTGGAACCCCAAGAGCTCAGGCCACGTCTGTATTCACTTACAGTGACAAATATACTGTACACCGATCAGGCATAACATTATGACCACCTTCCTAATATGTTGGCCCCCCTTGTGCTGCCCCATACACAACAAACTGTGATGCTTTGTGTATTTTGACACCTTTCTATCAGAACCAGCGTGAACTTCTTCAGCAGTCTGAGCTACAGGAGCTCGTCTGTTGGCTCGGACGACACGTGCATCAATGAGCCTTGGCCGCCCATGACCCTGTCGCCGGTTTACCACTGTTCCTGACCACTGCAGACCGGGACACACCCCACAGGAGCTGCAGTTTTGGAGATGCTCTGACCCAGTCGTCTAGCCATCACAATTTGGCTTTTGTCAAATTCCCTCAGATACTCACGCTCGCCCATTTTTCCTGCTTCTAACATCAACTTTGAGGATAAAATGTTCACCTGCTGCGTAATATACCCCCCCACTAGCAGGTGCCGTGATGAAGAAATGATCAGTGTTATTCACATCACCCGTCAATGCTCATAATGTTATGCCTGCTCGGTGTACATCAGTAGAGGTTGTTTTATTGTTATAGTTGTTGTAGTGAGTGTGTGGGGTGTTGTGTTGTACCGGCTCTGTGAGTGTAGGGTCCTTCTCCAGGAACTGAACCACACAGTAGGCCAACTGGAAGAGAGACAAAGAAGAGCAGGACGTGAGCACTCATGACATAAAAGGGTTGAGAAGCAGAAACAGTGATTTATAAGGTTCTGTTCTCAGGGGTGCGTCCACCCAGCTCTGGTACACTATTCTGTCCCAAAATGCTTTGTAGTTTGCTGTCCCAAGCCAAAAGTGAGGATTGATGATTTTAGAACGCACAGCCGCTGGGTCGAGGCGGGCAATTTGACCAGTGACGAAAAAGTTTAAAATCCTGTAAAATCCTCCAGTTGGAGGAGAACAGAGAAAATATTAGTGTTTTTTATTAGAATAGATTATTGAATCAAATACATGGACTGCTCAGGTGTCATTATACTTACATATTAGTTAAAATACAACCTTTATTATTCCCACTTATTTATAATATACAGGTTAGTCTGTACAGATGGCAACATGTAAAAAGGTTTGTTCTTGGTATGTCGTATTAAACTAATAAATGACTTGAACGTTTGGTGTCTGCAGCCACTAGATGGAACCAAATAGCTGCTTCAGGGTAAAGTGACCCAGGACTCACTTGGGAGCTCCTAATATACAATATTCGAGGGTGGCAAAGTGGCACAGCACCAGGGTTCTGTGGACCTGGGTTTAAATCTTGCCCTTAAACACTGATCACAGTCATTAAGGAGTCTACATGAAGGTTGTGGCTTAGCTCTGCATAATCAGGGTTCCTCCCAGCTTTGGAAAACATGCAGAAGGTGGATTGGCTGCATTACATTATCTCAGTAGTTAGTGATACACATGCTGTACTGAACCGATACTGCTGAGTCTGGGTCATACATGTGCCTGTTACATCTGGTGGGTAATTTTAGTATAGTATATAATATAATAGTTAAATTATTGAATCGCTTAAATTAAAATTAAATCGCTTTAAAGTTTTTGTGACTGTTAGTTGCCTCAAGTTGCTTTTAAACTGTACATATTGCAGTGTGATGACAGATGTGTGCAGCTGTTTCTGTCATTTTGCTGATACTACTGAGGGTGTATGTGGGTGTCGTGCCGTACCTGAGCGTGGAACAGGGCGAGGCTTTTAGCAGTGTGCATGGGGATCAGCACCTTCATCAGGAACTGCTTGTGCTCGGTTTTCAGCGGCAGAGCAAATCCATTAATGATGCTGCAAACGGACACAGAGAAACCAGTCTGTCTTTACTGGGGGTTTTAGAGCAGCTACTACAGTAATAAGAACATTAAGAACTAGTTATTATCATGCAAACGTTTTAACAACCTCATTAAACTGCATGTTTCCGGTTATATAATATGACAGTGAACTGGCTCATTCTCTAGATTTTTTATTTCTATAGTAGAAAGATTTTTACTGATCAACTTCACTGTATTTTGTAAATATAAACTAATATCTAATATTTAATGTCTGTAACATTCATTTTAAAAAAGTTGGGACAGAGGCGTGTTTAGCACTGTGTTCCATCACCCACACTATAGTTTCTATTTTCTAAGCTCTGAGGTTTATTTCTTGCCTTTACGATGCTTTGGTTTCTTTTCCCTGATCTGGTTCTCAGTGAAATGATCCCTGACTTGTGCTGAATGCACTTTTTGTGGACAGTCTGTACTATAATGGCAGACATCACAAAAGAGCTGATTCAGAGATAATTTCCAGCCCAGGTTTTAACTATAAGATTACAACGACACTTTTTAACTTCTGCTTTAAAGATGGTGGTTAGAAACATGGTTAGAAAGACCCACCCCGATCCTAACCAGTATAAAGTGGTGGTGAAACAGGCGATGAATGAATGGATGTATGTTAATAGGTAGTTGGAGGGAGTTCAGTCTGTACTTTTGACATTTTGTAATGTGTGTAATGAAGGACAGATCAACAGAAAAAACCCGACGTCTGTACAACAGGGAACAATAAAACAATGAAACTTGTTTCGCGACTGAGCATTTTTATCGTGCTATACACCGAGGTGTGTGTTGTACGTATAAATATTAGGGCTGTCGAAGTTAACGCGATAATAACGCATTAACGCGATCTCAATTTAACGCGATTAAAAAAAATAGTGCCGTTAACGCAAATTCTAGTTCATGTTGAGACTTGACTGGTAGAACCAACGTTTTAATGTCGGACTTGCCACCGTTGTTCATTTGCGGTTTGTTAAAATAATATAACTGAGCGTCGTAGGGATGCACTTGCATAATAAAGAAATAAATACACGGTATATTCACAAGTTGTCAGGAGCAAAACACTTTATTAACTTAATCTGTTACGGCACTGAATACCGGAGTCAAGCACGCTAGTCCATGAACTATGGAAGCCCCAAAGGGTCAAAACACACTCACTTCGTGTAGAAACGTCCATCAAACCATTGTCACGATACAACCACAAGGAAAGTCTGTTACAATAACTACGCCTTATCCCACCTAAAGCACCGCTGATCTACAATGTTTGCTGATGGAGAAATTCTAACCTACAATCTGACATTTATACGAAGTCAAGGGTCTCTGCTGGATAGTATTACTGCCTAGTATGTGAGTGAATAAAACTCCCTTACAGTTTTCTCTTGTCCCAGCAGTTGTTAACATCAGTACATTTAGCATAAAATGTGTTCACCATTTTAATGGTAACATTTCACTTAAAAATCCTTGTTTTCTATAACATTTACACAGATTTTATTTAATGCGATTAATTCCGCGATTAACTATATGAAATTCTGAGATTAATCGCGATTAAAATTTGTAATCGTTTGACAGCCCTAATAAATATATAATTTATGCTTTAAGCTCTGAACCTTTGACACTAATAATTATTATAAATCATGATTTCGAGCATTTGGGGTCCTGCGTGATTACTAAACTCTGGGACACACAATCACCTCTGTTAAAGTAGATTTTATATAAAATTATAGTGAAAATAATGTTTAATTTGTGAATAAAGTGAACATCACTGACTGATGTGTTCCCAGTTCTGTTTCAGTTGGTGAATCATCTTGTGTTTTACAGGTGTGAATCAGCAGCACAAGAGAACAAAGGTGAAGTGACGTGTATCAGGAAACTGGATTTATTGGAAACATGCTAATAAATATATTACAATTTATTCATAAGCACTTTAAGTAGATCTCCCAATCAACCACAAAAGATTTTCATGCTCTGTTAGCAGCCTGCTTTGTATTTTACATGGCTCGATCTGTATGAATGATTTAAATCATATGTTCATAATTAATAAATGTCAGAGTAATTATTGATGAATCATTGTTGCATCCCAATACAGCTTTTACACCCCCGGCGTTCCCTCTACACACATCTCAACACCTTGTGTCATATAAGTGAGCACATGCAGCAGAAAGAGAGTATTTTTTAGCACGAGCGCTGGTGACCTTGTCATCAACAGGAGCAGAATTCACAGAGATTTATTCTGTTGAGTCACTGTGGACTGCTAAGCAGCTAGCAAAGTAATAAAGCTGCAATCCAATCTTAACACTGACTCAAATTCAACAAAGGCTTTAATCTGATCAAAGCTGTAATTAATCCAGTGCCAATCATGCCTGGGCACAAGGCAAAATAGAGCTTGGTTGGGGTGTCAGTCCACTTCAGGAGCTAAATCGCTTACTTATTTAAAAACATGCAGAAGGTGAATTGGCTACTTCAAAGGGGCGGCTGTGTGGTACCCTGGCATGGAGTGGCACCCCTGTTAAAAGTATCTGTAGTCAGTATGAAGAATTAAGCTATAACAGTCTCCTCTCTTCTAAAAAGGCTCTGCACATTTGTGTCTATGAGAATCTGAGCTCAATCAGTCAAAAGCTCCTTTGTGTGGTCATGCACTGAAGCTGGACCGGCTTACAGAAGTACAGAAGTTCCAGCTCATCTCTGGAACTGTGTTCAGGGTTTGGGATCAGGGTTTGGAATGTTGTGGTATAAGGTGTGATAAATAAACAGCCCATAACTAGTTGTGAAATGGAATGTATGTGAATGTATGATCTATAGAAATAATCTAGAATGAACTGACCTGCCTAGAATCTCCAGAAGTTCAGCCACTCCGTTGAAGTGGTCAGTCTCGTAAATGAACCTGAGGAGGAAACATGTCAATAGCACACAGCATCACGGTGTCTTTGTTTTTCTACACTGCAGTCAGTTTCACACCCCACACGACCCTTGTGCTCGGGATCTGTGCCTGAATGTCTTCGGGGTTTGATGCTCTGTGTGTTTGGAAACATTCACCTCATCACCAGGATTAAAATCATCTCTAATTTGATTCACAGTAGATCTGCAGTTGGTCCAGACCCGACATTACAGCCTTTGAGTCCTCTGGAATCAATGAGTTTTGGCTGCCCAACACCCTATGTGTGGTTTGTGGTTCCTCAGACCACTGTCGATATGAGCTCACTTCCAGTCGCCTGACCAACGATTCAGTCCCTCAGGTCTGATCAGATCTGCTGGATTCAACAATAAACTACGAGGAACCTCCATCAGATCAACATGTAACAGATCCCTCACCCTCACGTCCACCATTGTTATGAAATAAGCACAGTCACGCACATTATTAGGAAGTAGTTTATTTGGGCTCATCAGCGTATACTGCAGTCTTGAGCACTATTCAGATTTCCGATTAAATAAAGCTGTCAGTTCATATAAAATTATCAAGAACAGGGTGGTGTGGTTGCACGGCTGTTGAGTGGGTGTGGTAAATAGCTCAGCATGTTCAGTGACGTGCTAAAGCAGCTGTGTGGTGGTGGAAGCCCTGAATGAATGAACAAAGCCGTTCCATCATCTATTTTGGGCAGAGGGGTGAGTGAGTGTGCTTTACTGACTCACTCACAATACTGAAACACGTCCACACACCTCTGATGCAGTAACACGGGGGTTTTCTTTGTTTTCCTGATGAGTTTGCTCAGGTCTCTGGGGGAAAAATTTTGGGTTTGCTGCGGCACCATAAGCTTGGAATTCTGGACAAAACTCCTAAGTGTCTTTAGACATGTTCAAGGACTTGAAATTCTTCTTGTACCCATAGTCCTTTTGGTGTAATGAATTAATCTCCTTTCTCAACCCCTAAGTTTACATCATGAGTGCAATACAGATTGAACATTTGAATCTCTGGGTGATGTTTATGTAACACATCACAGCTGAAGCAGATGACGGCTGGTTATTGAGCCCTGATGGTTTAATCATGCTGTGACCCAACTTTAGGTCCTAAAGATTAGCAGTAAGTATTAAGGCCAGTAATAATCTATCCTACAAATATTCACTTTCTTTCCTTATTTGCAGCATCGTTAAACTGATAAAGACGCCGTTATAAACCCTTACAGTGTGTGCAGCATTACCGTAAGAAAATGTTGTTGATTTGTTTGCGGATGAAGGCTCGCAGACCCAGAAATTTGCCGTAGATGCGATGCAGGATGGTCTTCAGGATGTCTCGCTCCCGGGGGTCTTCACTATCAAACAGCTCCAACAGCTGAGAGACGGAAATAAGGGCTTTAGGTTATGGACATATGACCTAATATGTCATACGTAGCTCCAGATACAGTAAAGAACATTCACACCATCACATTAACACCATCGTGTCTGACTGTTGGTATGATGTTTTTACCCTAAAAATGCTGGGTTCACTTTTAGCAACCTGTTTTTGTTGTCTAAAAACTTCCAAATTCAGTTTGATCTTTCATGCAAGATGTAGGTGATTTTTATTAAATCTAACGGACACTGATGATTCTCTTGGGTAGCTGACCTGCTCCTCCACGGCTCTGTATTTCCACACTGACGTATTTCAACGTTTTGTGTGGGTTGTGGACTACATTTTTTTGGTGTTGAGTTAAGGTTCTAGTTAAAAGTAAGGCTTTGCATGACAAGACCACTTTATTCCCAATAAAAAGCAGATAGAAATGTAGTTTCCCAAAACCCTTAAAAGATAAACATCTTAAAAAGTCTTCCAGCCCCACCTACACTGTACAACTGCAGTTAAACCCAGTGTCATGATGAAAGGCTGAAAATAGCCACACGTCCACGTATCATCACTTCTTCTAAAAAGCTCGGAGCAGCTGTATCACTTCACTGATACTAAAGAAAACTGTCAGACTCCTTTTATCTGCTGATCTGCTGATCTCTCTAATCCAGTCTGTATTTTTTCCCTATCTGACCCCAAAACTTGTTTCTTTCTGCAGAGTAAACACCAGAGTGCTATTTAAATCTATAGAGGGAAGCGTTCACCATCATGGAAACTTGCTCGTCACCTTCAGCCCTGTCCAGGCCCGGGCCTGTGACTCAGATGGGACGAGAGGAACTATACGATTTAAATGAGGACAGAGACGAGCGGAAGGAATTCCTGTGAGATGCATTAAAGCCAGATGGACGTGTCCTTCTTAAATAACATAGAAGCAGGGTCTGTGCACCACTTTTAGGGAAGGACGACGAAGACCAGAAAATGTCATTTTTATTAGACTGGGTGGAGTAAAGACTGAAGCTTTGTTTAGGACGATCCAGAGATCAGAGGTTAGAGAATGCATGGCACTTCGTGCTTATAAAATATTATTAAAAACTCACCGCTGACTTTCAGGATAAAACTATTTGGCAGAAATGTTTATATAGAAATCCCCATCTTCTAAAGAGACTCTGTTTTACACTTTAATCTAGGGGAGCATGTTTTCTTAATTCAACCACATGAAGATGAAACACTACATAGCATCTCAATGTTCATCTACATAACACAACATAAAAGCCACATCTAAATAACCTAAAACCTTTCATTCATAACATGACATAGGAATGGGTCTGAATTCTCTTCGCTCCATTTATAAATCTAGATCCATATGCTGCTTTCCAAATAATAAAAATAAAATCTAAATCATTACAAATGCCTAAAATTCTGTTCACAAGACTAAAAATATCACCCTATTGTCAGGGATTTCCACCTTCCTGGTTTAGGCTGTGACAAAGCCTTCGCCTGGCCAGAGGCTTGGACTGATTGGCACTGCTCTGTGGTGGGAGGGACGTCCCCTGTCCATTCTTGGCATCCGTGAGCTTATGTGATTTGAGATGGGCAGGAAGCGCCTTTAAGCACACTGACCTGTTTAATGGCAGATTAGGCTGGTCGACGGCACGTATATTATATTGTTTACGTTACACTGTTTATTGACTGTGTATTAGATTATGAAACTATTCACTGAGATATTGACAGATAATTACTTATAATTACAGGAAAGACTGATACACACACCTGCATCACAAACTTCTGGTCGATGTAGCGTTTGGCAGTGCTCGGCTGAAAGTCTGGGTTCTCCAGGAAACGCAGAAGAAACTCGTACACCAGCTGAAGGGGATACAGAGAGACATGAGAGTGCATCAGTGAAAACCCACATGTAACAAATCCAGTCCGAAAACGAGACAATCAAATCAGAAGTACTAATCAGAGTAATATTAGGGTACTAATCAGAGTAGTATAAAAGTACTAATCAGAGTAATATAAAAGTAGTAATCAGAGTAATATTAGGGTACTAATCAGAGTAGTATAAAAGTACTAATCAGAGTAATATAAAAGTACTAATCAGAGTAATATAAAAGTACTAATCAGAGTAATATAAAAGTAGTAATCAGAGTAATATAAAAGTAGTAATCAGAGTAATATTAGGGTACTAATCAGAGTAGTATAAAAGTACTAATCAGAGTAATATAAAAGTACTAATCAGAGTAATATAAAAGTAGTAATCAGAGTAATATTAGGGTACTAATCAGAGTAGTATAAAAGTACTAATCAGAGTAATATAAAAGTACTAATCAGAGTAATATAAAAGTACTAATCAGAGTAATATAAAAGTACTAATCAGAGTAATATAAAAGTAGTAATCAGAGTAATATTAGGGTACTAATCAGAGTAGTATGAAAGCACTAATCACAGTAATATAAAAGTAGTAATCAGAGTAATATTAAGGTACTAATCAGAGTAATATAGCAGTACTAAATCAGAGTAGTATAAAAGTACTAATCACAGTAATATAAAAGTAGTAATCAGAGTACTATAAAAGTACTAATCAGAGTAATATAGCAGTACTAAATCAGAGTAGTGTGGAAGCACTAAAATAAGTATAATATAGTAATATATTATATTAGTATTTTACGGTACTAAAGAGCAGTGTAGTTTCATACAGTATTTTACTGTAGAACTATAATGTAATATAGTTTTATATTATAGTACAATATAGTACAGTATAATATATTATAGTATAGTTGTATTGTCTTATAGTATAATATAGTATTATTGTATAATATAGTATAATAACAATATAATATAGTATAATATTATTGTATAATAGAGTATTGTATAGTAGTATAGTATAATATAGTAATGTATAACTGTATAATAGTAAAATAGTAGAATACTATAGTATAGTGGTATAATAACAGTAGTATAGAATTATAATGAAGTATATTGTAATAGTATAATATAATATAGTATAAATGTATAATAGAGTATTGTATAGTAGTTTAGTATAATATAGTACAGTAGTATAGTACATAGTATACTATGTAGCGTACTAAGTATTCTCTCTCAGCTGCATGTTGTTTTGAAATAATTGTCTCCTAAATGCCTGAATGTAAAACGTTCTGCTCATTTGTGAACAGAATCCCCACAGCCCCGTGTAACCTGCTCTACCTGAATGTGCGGCCATGAGGCCTCCAGTGTGGGTTCGTCCTCCTCAGGATCGAAATTGGGGTTTTCACTCGGAGGCAGAGTCCTGAACAAGTTGACGTTGATCTGTGGAGAAAGGAGACGGTGCTGTTAGTGCTGCAGAGGGAGTAGGTTTTATTCTCCAGCAAACGGTACTGGGGAGAACATGTTTAATCACGCTGTATTTTCTTACTAAACGCACTAATGAGGACAAGATCACACTTCCTGCACAGACCTTCCTATTGGTTCAATTTACATCAATGAATAATTTAATGAAGATGTTTTGAAGTGATAGTTTGTGACGAGAATCTCTAAACTATAAAATGTTCTAAACTGAGTAGAAGCTGAAATTCTGTCTCGTCTCTGTTTCTTTTTTTAAACGTTTATTAATACACCACTACCGAGAGCCTGTGAGGAGAAAACAGCGACTTTGGACAGAGTTAGAGTGAAATCCATGTAGCTGACAATTCATTCAGCTTTTCTTCATGAAGCCCTGCTGGAGAAATGGGTTAGGAAGGTTATCACCATGACAACCTCCTCTTATTTTTAGCAACCGGATATTACAGGAGGACTCCACGTGAGAGACGGGTACACACACACACACACACCAGCACAAGAAGAACCCACATGGAACATCTGAACACAGCTGTCTGTGAGCGGTGGGTTCCAGTGGGGTGAGAGGAACACACAGAGACAGAGAGTGACCGAGAGAGTGACAGGAGCTGCCGAAAAAAAAGACCAGTAGTGCATCTTCTGTAAACGTGCATTGAATTATTATTTTTTCCCTTCCCCCTTTATCTCCCAATCTAGTCATATCCAATTCCTGATTGTGAATTTGTTGATCTGATCAAGGAGCACCTGCTCACCACAAACTGCGACCACTTCTTATCACCTGTCAGTGTTGGGTTCCCACACAGAGCTGTATCGTGTACGGAGAGTCACGCTAAGCTTTATGTGCCTCTCGCTATTAGTGTCACAGTGGTTTATTACATCACTGACCACTACTGAGATCCAGGTTTGAACCTCACAGGTGCTATCTGCCAGTAGACATAATTGGCTAGGTCTTGGGGGGGTAGATCGATTTGTGCCCTGTCCAGGATATTCCTATCTAGCACCACTGCAACCCTGATGTACAGGTTTAATAGTTTAAAATCTGTCAGTGAGGTTCCAGATATAGATATGGCATCATTTTGGGCCAGCATCCAGAAGGTTGGTGGTTCAAATGCAGTCTCTGCTATGCAGTCACTGTTGAGTCCTTGAGCAAGGCCCTTAACCCTGTCTGCTCCAGGGGCGCCGTACGATGGCTGACCCTGCACTCTGACCCCAGCTTCCAAACGAGCTGTGATATGTGAAGAAAGAATTTCATTGTACTGTACACCTGTATATGTATATATGACAAATAAAGTATATCTTCGTCTTCGTCTTCTTTTCACCACTGGGAGTTCATCTGAGACTGACTGATCATGAGAAATGAGATAGGTGTACCTAATAGTGCTAAAAGTGCTCAGTGAGTTACTTGTTTCTTGGTCAAGTCTCCAGCAACTGATTTTATCTCCTGATCTTCTCAGATCTCAGGTACGGGGTTAAACCCGACTCCCGTGTCACCAGGACCATTTCATAAGAGGAGCAGGAATTATTTTCTATTTAGATTTGTAAAGACGAGCGTGTGAGGGTTTAACGCCTGTAGCGGGCGGGGCGTGACCTTCTGATATGCTGAGCGGATCATTATTCCAAGGACGGTGCGGTGATTAGCAGTTCCTGTGAGTCATCACTCATCTCTCAAACGGCTGTACGGTTTATCACTGAGCCGTCGACACGCTGCATACTCATACGGTGACATAAAGGTCTGGCTCGCAGTCAACATTCTGATTCGTCCTGAAAACGTTCAGTGAGAATGAAGTCAGGACACTGACACTGCAGGCCCCTGAGGTTCCTTCTCACCAATCTGGTCTAACCCTGTTTTATTAAATTGGGGTGGTATTAAGGAGCGTAAATGTCTCCAAAATGTTGCCACATGGCTAAAATGTCTAAACTTTATAGGGGTGTCCACATAATTTTGAACATATGATATGTTTATATCTAGCTGAAAACCACCCGAGACACTCAGAGAAGGGTTAGAGTAAAACGATAAAGTGCTGGCTGAAGCTGTGTGTGTGTGTGTGTGTGTGTGTGTGTGTGTGTGTGTGTGTGTGTGTGTGTGTGTGTGTGTGTGTGTGTGTGTCTGTGTGTGAAATGTGCAGGCCGCTGAAGTAGAAAATGGTGAGGAGCAGAAATAAAAATGTATTTTTAAAAAGCGATTTGCATTTCTATTAAAAACTGCAGGTTGCAGAAGATATTTCACGTCAAACTGTTACAGGAAAACCACAAATGAGTCAGAGAACCAACACCAGCCAGTACCAAGTACTCACGTCTCAAAAATTCCTCACTGCAAACGTTAATAATTACTCAATTACTGCCAAAGAAGTCGCTGCTCAATTAATGCTGCTCGTTAATAAGGTTAACGTTAACATTCACGAGTTCGAATCTCAGCTCTGCAGTCGACCAGCCAGACACCTACACGGACAGTACGAAGGAAACACACAGAGGTCAGCAAAGCCAAAACATCTGTAAGAAGTCTGAAGGGTGCCCAGGTGGCGCAGCGGGATGTTCCGCTTGCACACCAGCACTGAGTTTCTGAACTCCTCGGTAGCAAATACTAATTGGTGGGGGCCGGACTATGTGTGTGTGGGTGGGTCTTCATACGCTGTGTAAGGACCCTGATTGGCGGAAGAAACGCCTGTGCAGAAAGAAGGGGTGAGAAGAAGAGGGCTCTACACGTGTCGGAAAAGGCGTGTACAGCGACGTGCTCTCCTCGGATGCACTCTGGTATCTCTCAGCAGCGGAAGACAAAATTGAGTCGCTAAATCAGGAGGAAAATGGGGAGAAAATAAAAAAAGGTGCTGACCATGTTGATGATGTCGGGGTAGATGGACTCCACCAGCACGCCCCTGTTGATAGACACGTAGTCCACCAGCTCGTTGAGCGTGGCCCTCTTCACCTCTTTACTCTTCAGATCGGTGACCGAGTCGTAGAAATCGAACAACATGCAGCACTGCTGCAGCTTCTGCACAAACAAGTCCTGCTGCTCTGTGGAGGTAGCATCTGTAACACACACACACACACACACAGGTTCATCAGTGGCTCATCAGGTTGCACTTTATTATTAATGGCAGTGTGTCAGGTTCAGGTAACTGCAAAGATCTGAAAGTAAAATTGAATGAGCAGGATTAACTTTCACACTGAAATTCTCAGGAAATGATCATTATAATAACAATGTAGGGTAGATGGAACGCCTTTATTCATCATATATACATGCACACGTGTACAGAACACACTGTACGGCCTGTTACACGCTGCTCTCATTCAGAGATTCAGACATTAACAGGGTTCCCAGACTTCTGCACACTATTTATAAGCTCAGGATGGGAATGCCTATCTGTAAACAAAACACTGCATGCATGCCTTCATTTCATTTATTTTAAAATAAAAATGTCTGGCTAAAGGAAGGCAGTCGGATCATATATTTGGACATGTGGAAACACATTGATTGCACAGATCAATACTGTTGTTCTCAATGATGTTTTACCGCAGGCTACGGTTCAGCCAATGGCGTGTGTTACGTAATACATTTCATTTCAATCACAGCAGGACGTCTGAAATAAAGCTTTCACGCTTTAGGGGGAAAAGTGGTGGCTCAGTGGTTAAGGTACTGGACTAGTAATCAAAAGGTTGCTGGTTCAAGCCCCACCCTCCACAAGTTGCCACTGTGGGCCCCTGAGCAAGAAACCCTCAACTCTTTAAACTATATTCAGTCATAATTGTAAGTGGCTTAGGATAAAAGCACCTAATGAATGCTGCAAATGTAAATGAAAAACGTCTGGATGAGCTGAATGTTCAGTTCAAGTTCACTAAATATAGACACAACGTTCAACCAAAGACTGTGAGACTGCAACAGGAAACTGTGATTCTAGCAACACTGCCAAGCAACACTGTGGTTCTCTGCGGTGCTCTTCTATATATTATTAAAAATTAATCATGATAAATCTTGGTGATTGGCTCTGGTTAATCAAATGAAGACGAGTAGCCAAAATTATCTCCTCACAGCTCTGTACGTCTGGCAGGTATGAAGAATTAAATCCCTGATTGCCGTTTCTATTACATTTTACTAAATGTCACAGAGGTGTGCTGATGCCACCAGTCTGGTCGGTCAATCCACAGACACAATTGGTCAAGAAGACTGGATCGGGGGTCGCCTCTACGTTTCTGCAACGTGTCTGCGACCATCCTTGGTCAGCGTAGGTGTGTGGATTTGAAATGGGAAGTTGGATCTCATATTGGAGAAAAAAGAAAAACATTTTGCAGTAAACCATGAATGGCTGCAACAGTATTATTACTACGGACTTGATACTGACTCCTGTCACGCTTATAAAACGGAAAATAATAATCCGTATGTGTGTTTTCATCGCTGTAATGCCCCATGAGCACACAGACAGACGCACTTCCAAACAGAGTGTGTTTACCGACCTGTGAAAACAAAACAACGTTATACAACACAACACGGCTTTGGCAACCCTGATGTCTGAGTGGCACAACATTCAACACCGAGGAAGCTCAATTTTTTTAAAGCAGAAGCAAAGCTGACATCACTTCTCTACGGTCTCACGACAGCTAAAATGTTAAGCCACGGCAAAATTGTTAACCATGCTGCACAAGAGCAATGTTATTTGCATAATCCTGTCTATTTCAGACAGACATGTAAACTTTGTGGACTGTGTCGCCCTGTGTGTGCCGTGTGTGTACCATGTGTGTGCTGTATTGTGCAGACAGCAAGTTAATCATCTCATCAAAATCAATACCGGCAGTTTGTACACACCCAAACATTCTGTGCCACTTTTCTGACCTCTGGTACGACAAGGTTTTATTTTGAATGCGGGACTCCGGGTCTCGCTGTGCTTCCTCTTCTGATCACACACTGTCGAGAGCTTGAACATCATTGGCTGACCAAAAGCAGTTTCTCACGTTTCTGGCTTTTAAATATGCCGCTTGTATCGTCTCACTCATTTGAGCAATTAATGACATGCACTGTTTCTTATTTCACCCGTTTGTAAAGTTATTTTTAGTTACGTTCACATTTAATAAGGTTTCAGTGCTCTTATGTGTACTAACGAGAACTTCTGGAAGTCACTCTAGATAAGAGCATCTGCTAAACGCTGTAAACGAAGATGAAACTACGTCTGGGATTGGCTCCTTCTCACCCATGTGATCTCTTTGATCAGAATACTAGAGCTGCAGACTGAACGAATCACTTCCACCCTGCGCTGTTATAATGAGCGTAATGGTGTATATTTACGCTGATATCGCCCACAGTTCTGCTCCCTTGGCACTGAGGAGACCGGCTGATTGAAGTTCTACCAAACGGAGGGTGGCACGTTTCCCAGAGTGATGCTAATCGGATATCACGCTGCCTCGTAAGCACCAGCTGCTCTACGCGCCGCTTTCTCCGCTGGCCGAAAGGACAGAGCCGAGCGAGCGTCTACACACTCAGAACTAGGGCTGGGTATCGCCACCAATTTCCTGGATCGATTCGATTCCGATTCATCAGGTCCCGATTCGATTCGATCTTCGATTTCGATTTTCGATTCGATTTTAAATCCAATTTCGATTCAACACATTTAGGCATATTTGAGTTACATTAACAGGTTTTGTTTACATATGTACAGATGTTCAGAGAACGAATGTGATAATTGTACAAAGAACACTCATTATTAAAAATATTTGTGTATTTTGTTTACATAAATAATTAATCCAAAACAGAAAACAGTAACATTCAACAGCCAGGTGTATGTTTACATTACATTTACAATGTTGTAGCATGTCAGACAAATGAAATAATAATAAAAAATGAATGTTACTGTTTTCTTCCATTTGTCTGAAACGCTACAACATTGTAAATGTAATGTAAACATACACCTGGCTGTTGTACAGCTTATGCCAAGTTTACACTACACGACACTCTGATTAACACGTGGTCACTGTAATGTTCACACTACACGACTGATCGGCGATGGGGAGTTTTACACTACACCATCCATCACCAGGGGGAATCACAGGCGAGCTTCTCTGCTCTCCAAAACTACGTTTTGTCACGAAAACACACGTGAGAAGTGATGAAAGGTTTAATGATACCACGTCCAAACATGCACATCAACAAGTAGCGAGCAATCAAAGTTTGTGCGCTGATGAAATAAATGAATTTGGCAACACGAGCAGCATGGATCGTTCTGTAGTGAGTTGGAGGTTAATAAATATTTTGTTTTGTAGAGAACGATCTCGCGTGTGCTGATGTATTCTGATAGAAACTATATTGCGCTCCACCACCTGTTTCCAACCTCTCCCCTGTGTTTCCCCTCGCTGTTTCTCACATCGATCGAGAGCCGAGTTTTGATCGCAGAGCGAACACCGAGTTCCTCCCGAATCCAGAGCCGAGCGAAAATCAGTGCAAAAAGTTGTGTAGTGGTCATAACCTGAGCTTCTGCCATGCTAAACTGATGTGCAGGTCAGATCTCGTTGCATGAAAAAACAGTGGCTGGTCACGCGAAATTAAAGGGGGTAACAATAGTAATAGATTTCCGTGTGCACCGTAAAAAGGGGCGTATTTAAAAAATCGATCTCGCATTTATATGAATCGATATCGGATCGTTCAAATAAAGATCGATTAAAATCGAAAAATCGATTTTATAAACCCACCCCTACTCAGAACTGAGAGAGCTCGTTACAGGGCTTATTATCAAGAATAAAGCTGTTTATGAAGATGATCCATCTGTCTGGAGGAGAAAGAAAAGCAAATACCGACGTCTCATTTTTCTACAATTCTTAACAGGATAAGAGTCCTGACAATATCGTAGCCATCAGTGGCGGGGGGTAGGATACAACATCATTAAAGCAATTCTATGGGTGGAAGTGACGGCCTTTCACTCTCCTCTGTTGATCAGAGCCACAAGAACCAAACCGACCAGTGAGCTCATGTACACACACAATAAATGGCATCCAGAATAACTGTTAACAATTTACATTAGATTTTAAAATAAATATAAATGATTTATAAACTGTATTACATCTCAGTGCGCTCATCAGACACCATTTGTCATTTAGCATTAATACATTAATTAGCACTAACAGTGCTCTGCCGACCTTCTTCTGTTTTCAAGCTGAATGTATTCACTTTTTGCACAGTGACTTTTGCATGTTGTGTCTGGATCTGGCCCACAAGTCCACACATGACTACAGTTTACAAGCACTTGTGGTTGTACGAGTTATTTTTGCTTCTAGTTTAGTGACTTATTCTCTACATTCTGTGTTTAGCGTTAGCTCTGTATGTTCCTCTGTTCATTTATTTGTATTAATGGATTTACAGTTCCTTTATTCATGGGAAAATCTGTGATCCTATAATAACAGGGCAGTTTGAAACCATCTGGGTTTATGCTTGCATATTGAGGTGTATTTGAAAGATAAAATAGAGCATGAGCAACAGTGAACTACGTAACATGTAAAATTAGTTTTTAATTTAGATTTTTACCTTTTCTGTGCTGTTAAATTTAAAAAGTTGCCAGTGGCATGGTAAGAAGGGCAAGAAGGAATGCCTTTCCTTTCTTTGTGGAGTTTGCATGTTATCTCTGTGGGTTTCCTCCAGGTGCTTCGGTTTTCTCCCACAGTACAAAGACATGCAGTTATGAAAACTGGAGCTACTAGAAATGACCCTTAGTGTGACTGTGTGTCCTGTGATGGACTGGTGACTTGTCCTGAGTGTTTTCTGCCTTTCTCCCAATTAATCCGACCCACCGTGACCCTGACCAGGATAATGCGGTGGTAAAGCAGTCGATGAATGTATGAATTTTGAATGCCACGCCGTGACCATATGGTCAAAAGTGCATGGACACCCCTCCTAATTATGTATTTCATTGTGACTTTACAGATGTATAGAATTAATTTATAATATACATTGTGCCAACAGTCTGGGGAAGTCCCTTTTTCTGTTCCAGGATAACTGTGCAATTGTGCAGAAAACAAGATTCATAAAGATATTGGTTTAAAAAAATGTCTGGTGGCTCGGTGGGTAGCACTGTCGCCTCACAGCAAGAAGGTCCTTTGTCTGCGTGGGTTTCCTCCGGGAGCTCCGGTTTCCACCCACAGTCCAAAAACATGCAGTCAGGTTAACTGGGGATACTGAATTGCCCTATAGGTGAATGGGTGTGTACGCCCTGCCATGGACTGGTGCACAGTCCAGGGTGTTACTGTGTGCCTTGCGCCCATTGAAAAGCTGGGATAGGCTCCAGCACCCCCCTGCGACCCTGATTGGATAAGCGGTTAAGAAAGTGAGTGAGTGAGCTATGTTGGCCTTGTCCTGACCTTAATCCCACTGAACATCTTTGAGATAAACGAATAGGAACGTGGACTGTGAGGCCTTTTCCATCAACATCAGCGTCTGAAATGTCAGCAAACGTCTCAGAGGAGTGAAGGCTCTCAAGTGAGGAGGCTTTAAATGAAAATCCAGCTCTTTCAGAATTGGATGTCCAACAAACTCACGGTCAAAGTCAGTGAGTGTGGAGTCATGTGGTTTAGTCTTGCTAATTACACTTCTGGGCAACAAAAGACGGAACCGAATGAGCACGTTTGAGGATTTGTTTGCCTGATGTGTTACATAAAGAAGTAAAGATTTGTCCACCCCTGTTATTTAGAATAAAGTTTAAAAGCTAATAGTGTTCTTCAGTAAAACTGGCATCTTAAGTAAATGTAATTTGAGGATCTGGTTGGTCTGCTCAGCTCAGCTCAGGCTGCAGATAAACACTCGTATGAATGAAGAGCCCTTTGACATGAAAGACATCTCGTCCTCTTTGATCTCATCAAACACACTCATCGATTCTTCTCCTGGTGAGCCTCGCTCTCCGACACGCACGGACGTCGGGTCACACACGTTCTGTCAATCAGTCCAGCGAGGGCTGTCATGAGCACTCTGGGTTTGTGGTTACCGTGGTAACAGAGCGAACGTTGTTCCTGTCGAGTCAGGATGTCGGTGTGTGTGGTACGCTGGTGGAAGTAAACACACACAGTGTTCTGCTACGTGTTTGGGTACAGCCGGAGCGGAACATGCCAGTTTACAATGTGGTTCAAACGTGTGTTTACTGAACGTGAGAAGTGAAGTGAGTGTTCCGAGTACAGTAAGATAAGCGACAGTGTTTAACAGGCTGAAATGCACCGCCTGGCTCCGTGCCGTGTCTAATAAAACTTTCCACACGTCTACACCGATGAGTAGGATCCTACTTAATTCACGGGACCTTTTTTTTTTCTTTAAATCACAGATATTACAGGTTTTTTTCACACAGCACAGCTACCTTAACAGTTGAATGTAAACCTAAAACATCCAGCAACAATGCAAGGTTCTGTCTCAAATACGAAAATTTGACACCCTCCCTTTGCATCCAAACTCAGTTACCCCAGTCGTGTTTTTAGCTCTTTAGACTTCAAAATCTTGGACATTTTGACTAAGCGAATGCTAACTGAATTGCCGTAGGATTGCTAGGCCGCCTCGTAGTGCAAATTAACCAGTAAACGTGAGAACGCTTGATTGCTACACGAATGGCCGCTTTGTGCTGGCATCATCATAAACAAACACTGGCTTGCTTGCTGCACAAGGGCAGTGATAGCTCAGTGGTTAAGGTACTGGACTAGTAATCAAAAGGTTGCCGGTTCAAGCCTCACCACCACCGAGTTAGCACTGTTGGGTACTTGAGCAAGGCTCTTAATCCTCAATTGCTCAAAATTGTGTTCAGTCATAAATGTAAGTCGGTTTATATAAAACCCCGTCCAACCTTCCCTCCCTCAAACACGGCCAGGTGTGTTTGTGTGGATGCCCGGCCAGGTCGGTGGCTCTGCCGAGATTAGAACCGGCTAGAATCAGTGTGATGGGACAGTTTTGACTGGGCTGGTGTCTAAGAACAGCTTTAATGACTTTAATGAACTACATTTTTCTACTATCTTTCAAAACGCTGCTTAGCTTATGTAATTTAATTTAACATGAAACAGAATTAGTCTCAGGCACAACAGATAAGACAATGCACTTTTTACGTTTACTACCCAACTAATAATAATAAGGACAGCAAAAACACCACATTTAAACCATTACAGGCTCGAGGCGTTCTGTAGTTCGTTTTGGCTCGGCTCTCTGAGGTCTTACTTATCAAGATAGTAACGAGAAGAGGACTTGTCACCTTTCACTGACCATGAACAATGAGTGGTTTATCAGATGTGGATGAGGGTGGTGAAACCAGTCTCACCGGTGTGCCTGCTCAGACGAGTTTGACTTCTCACCTCTATATCAAATGAACGTCTTTAAGAATTGTAGATCAGAACTACACGACGCGATCTTTAATGACGAATCATGGTGTAGATCCTGTGTTAGCGCAGCAGGAGGCTGTGACACTCCAGTCCCACAATGCACTGAGAAGCCTCCAGTGATGGAACAGATATCCTGTTACATTAATACTCCTGAGGTCTTAAATTACTTGTCCAGTCAAATTAATGTGTGTAGTGTATTTCACAGTGAACACAGTCTCACAACAACTCGTCACAATTCCAGGTTCAATAACCTCAAACCTCAAAGCCTAGCACCACAGTAACAAGGAAAAACTCCCAATTATTATCAGGACAAAAACACTCCTTCCTTTTCTAAGCACCAGCGTATTAGTAAAAAAAATCTGAATGTACTTTGAGGTGGAGGGCAGCATGCACTGCACTGTTCAGCCCAGCACCAAGTGTGTTTTTTTGTTGTTGTTTTGGGGTTTTTTGGCTGCTCACATATTTAAATGTCACCACAGTGAATCACTCAGATCTGCACACCTGATCTGGTACACTTTTTACCCTTGATGCCCTTCTTCATGCGATTTTGAATTAAATAGGGCAAGCATGGTGACCCAGCAGCGAAGCAAGCGGTCACTGTTTGTTTGTGGATTTGGCATGTTTATCGCTGGGCTGTTTTGCTGATTTCCCACAACCTCACAGAATACATGCAGAAGGTGTATTGGCTGCTTTAACTTCCCCCCCCTAGGTGTGAGTAAATAAGAAAGGTGAGTGTGTGCTGCCCTGCCGTTGATTGGCTGTTAGTACAGTGTGTATTCCTGCCCTGTTTTCAGTGTTTCTTCAGGCTTTGGGACCTACTGTGACCTTGACCAGGGTAAAGTATTTAGTGAAAGTATCCAGTGCATAGAAAAGTAGCTAGAAAGGCAGCAAGTGGTGCCGTACAACACCAGGGTTCTGGAGACCTGGGTTCAATCCATTATGTCCAGCTGTAGGGCCAGCTGTAGCCTAGTGGTTAAGGTACTGGACCAGTGATCAAAGGGTTGCTGGTTCAAGCCCCACCACTTCCAGGGTGCTGCTGTTGGGCCCTTGAGCAAGGCCCTTAACGCTCAATTGCTCAAACTGTATACTGTAACTGTAATGTAATGTAAAATGTCCAATCACTATCTGTGTCAGCGGGTTTAGTTAGTACTGTTTTCCCAGCTATATCTAAAAAAAAAACATGCCAGTAGGTAGATTGTCTGCTTTAAATGTTCCTTGAATGTGACTTCAAATTCACACAGTCACATGGTATGGTGCAGGGTGAGACAAAATATCGCGGTATGATGTCTGTGGCATATCGACCAGACCTACAGACCATGCCGACTCTGCACAGAGCTGGTATGATTGTGGTGCACCCTGCAGAACCCACTGATCCTCTTACCTCTGAGCGACGGCAGTGCTGACAGCTCCTCCGACAAACTGTTGCTCCGAAACCGGGACGAGCTCGAAGACTTCCGCTGCCTCTGCGCCTTGCGCACCGATTTGCGGGTGAAGCCGTCCACTTTCTCGGTCGCTGAGATGTTAGACATGGTTCGTCCGGAGCCACTTAATCAGGGAGAACTTGCAGACCTGTGGAGCAGCACGAGCACGAGCGCGAGCACGAGCGCGGCGCGGAGTCCGAACAGAAGCTTCTAGAGCCGCTCGCGCATTAGAATCCAAAAAATTGAAATTTATCGGAAATGTAACCGTCGTTCATGTCAAAGTCAACGGTCGCCTCAAAGTTCTGGTCTGAAGTTCTACTCGCAGCGTTACTGTAGGAAGTGATCCACAGGTTCACGGGGACGCTTAATGTGTTCTACAGGCGTGAAAGTCGCACATTTTGTACTGAAATAGCACTCCGTAAAACCGGTTTGTCTCTCCGTGTCAGTGCTCATCAATCCCCGGACGTTAGTTGAGGAATTTACAGCCCAGTCGCACCAACTACGGCTGAGTATTCCACACCAGGAACCACGAAAACTTCATTTAGACGGAAATGCTCCAGAGGTCAGTCGGTACACCCTGTATCCTCCCGCATTACCGGCCCTACAGCGCTGTTTAACCGAGAACTGACCTTTACTCTCCCAGTACCCGCACCAGAACCGGAGTCGAACTGACAGCTACTGTAATTCTAGCCTACAGCTCGGGCTCGGTGTGTCATTGATGAGCAGATCGTTCATCCAATCAGATTGAAGGGTGGGACCCTCCACGACCAATCAGATTCGCATTCAAACAGGTTCCACAAGCAAGCGGCTGTATCCTTATAACACAAATAAAACACTAGTACACTACTATTATAGGACGCATAAGGCCTCGTTTAATTCACTATATAGTGCACCTAAGTAGTGAGCGAGTTAGCATTTAAAGTTCTTTGATGTTTAGAGTCAAACACGATAAAGTTTTAGAGAAAAACATTCATAACAATAGTAAAAACAACAATAACAACAATAATAACAACTGAAGAAGCAGAAGAACCCTTATTGTCATTATACATGCGTACAATAATACATAAAATTTACTGTGACACTCTCCAAAAAAGACAAAAGAAGAAAAAATACATAACAACAAATATTAACAAATTAGGAACCAGTACAACTGAAGTATAAATTGCAAAAATAAATAAAATAAATGATGGGTATGTGTGTATAACGTGACTGTGATCAGATTAGGATATTTACATGGGTGGAAACGGTACAGTGCATTCTGAAAAAAGTCTGTAAAGCTACTATAACAACAGTAAAACAACAACAATAACAACAACAGTAATAACAATAATAAAACAGCTATAACAACAATACTAATCACAAAAACAATAACATTAATACCAGTAATAACATCAGTAATACCAATAATTATTATTGCAATAATAACAGCAATAACAATAATACTAATACTAATAACAAAAACAAGAATAACAACAATAAGAGCAAAAAATGATAATAATAATTGTTATTATTGTTGTTACTATTATCATACTTATTATTATTGTCATTATTATTGTTGTTAACATATTATTATCATATTGTTATCAAATTATTATTATTATTATTCTCCTCTTTTTTACTAATCCCTTTATCCTGGTTTGATCCTTAAGTGGGGCGGTCTGGGTCCTTTCTGTGTGGAGTTTGCATGTTCTCCCCGTGTCTGTGTGGGTTTCTTCCGGGAGCTCCGGTTTCCTCCCACAGTCCAAAGACGTGCAAGTGAGGTGAATTGGAGAGACTAAATTGTCCATGACTGTGTTTGATATTAAACTTGAACTGATGAATCTTAAATTCTGTCTACTGTGGGAAGAGCGCCACCTGGAAACACTGAACAGAGGAACAGATCGGAGCCTGAACAGTTTAAATAAATTATTCTGGGATTCTGGGAACCTCCTAATGTATCATGTCTGTTCATTTTAAATCATTCGTGATGTCTGCTTGGGCATCACAGCAGAGAAATGTGCACCAGTTTAGCACTCACTGAACTAATGATACAAAAACTTGCTAAATGATAATGTGAACAAAGCCAAATAGTTTCAGCAGAAATGTTTAAACCGGGTTTTTTACATTTTTGTGTTGCCCTGTTCATCATCCAGTAACCTGCATGCTGTTGTTTCCCATGATGCCCTGAGGAAAACATTGGTGCACATCAATCAGGACCGGTTCAACTCAGAAACGTTTCAAAACATGCTGAAAGATCTACGTAGGTAATATTTAGAGAGTGTTTTCAATCTATACATTTATAACGTCAAAGGCTACAGCTGGTCAGCAGGTCTCTCTTTACATGTTGCAAGCTGCGTCTGTGATGGTACAGTGGTGGGCTAGCACATTATTGCAGTGCCAGTTGACCACTGCTCCACCTGAGCACCTAAACACATATTTAAGGAGGAATGAGCATCAAGATTCTTTACTATTAGGGTTGCCATACTACATTATGTGGGATCTGCGACCAAAAAGTATTTCTTAATATTTATATTTGGAACAGTCTGTGCTCAGATTGCGTCGAGACATGGGTTTTTGAGCTACAGCCACAGAGCTTAACCCACGTAAACAGGAAATGACAGTTGAATTACAGGTAGGCTATATCGCAACCGTGTGAAGAAATAAAAGTTGAACTTTATTTACAAGTTTGAGAACCAACAAGACGAATCAAACGCTGGTGTTGCAGAGCAAGCTGTCTTCTCTTACTTAATAAAAAAAGCTTGGAGAAACTCAGATTAAATATTATAAACCAAGGTCTGCATCCTGAAGGCTTAGCAGTTAATTAGAGCACTATAAATGGTATAGCTACACACTACAGTATTTATCAACAATATACAGTACAATAATTTTTTTTATTCACTTTTGAAAACAACCAGCATTAGTGAGCTAGATTAAATTTAATGCACTCAAAGGATAGACTGCATATACTGTAGACTGATAGACATTATATTATATATATTTGTGCCCGAGCGGTTTAGAGCACTGCAGCGAGTAAAAACAATCTCAGTGTAGAGAAGGGAAGCACAGATTTCCATGAGAACCCAGCGCACTAACAGTAGTGCTGACATTTACACTATTTTTATTTTCATTAAACTTCTCTGATGATAAAGATAAACAAAATATACAAATACAGCAGCAGACAAAGCAAAGGTCTACTGCTGCGTGTCCCAGACCGACCTTACCAGACATAACATTAGATCAGTAATACACCGGTATCATTCTGCAGACCTCCACTCCTGACCGACACGTGCAGTAATGACCACTGCTTTTCACCTGCATCAGGTGTGTTCATATGGCAATCTGTATCACACATGAAGTCACAGACTGATCTCCATTATTTACCATTTCTCTCCAGCGACCTCCGCCCCCAGACAGGTAGATAATACACCCCCCTTTACTGAAACTGATGAGTAGAGACCACACCCCCGTTCTGAGACTGACAGGTACAAAGACCACACCTCCCTCACTAGGAGTGATGGTTAGTGGTTGTACAATGAAAGTCGACAGTATAAAAGTTCAGACCTCAACCAGAGCGTCTGCGTTTAATTAATCACGTGTTACACACATCAACCGACAGCTAAAAATATTCTGTGTACAAAAACTTATTTACAGATAAAAACGATGTAGAAATTCACGCTGTAATCATACAGTTAGAAGCTTTGCAAATAAACTGTACAAACTGTAAAACAAAGTTCTGAAATAATCATACATTTACGATAAAGCATCCCTGTGCATCCAAGTGTTTAATTCGCTTTACAGATGTTCCTCCAGGAACACCGAGAGGAGAAACGTTCCTTAAGGAACGCACGAGTCCATGAATGCTCATAAAGTCTTATTTCTGTGGAGTTTTCTGAAAATAAGCAGAAATCTTTTTGGTAGAAGCTGGAGACGAGACCCTGTGAGACTGAGGAGACGACGTCCTCCTCCCGGACTGCGGAGAGCTCAACATCTGCACGAGACAAAAACACCAAAAATCAATAAACCAAAACTACAAAGATACACGATAAAGCCACAAGTATATATATACACCCCTGTTTTGATTTATAATCCATAACAAAGCAGCACTCACAGAGAGGGACGGGTGCGTCCTGCTGTCTTGCCTTTTGGCTGCGGTGGGACTCTTGGGCAGAGCCGCTCCGCTCTGAGCTTGCTTGAGTTTTCGGCTCATTGCTGAGAGCCAATCAGCTTTCAGCGGAGAGCTGTTCTCTTTATCAGCCTGAGCCGCCACGCCCGTCCTGTGCTCCCTCCCCTCCGTCACCTCTCCCTCCGCAGACTGGCTCAAAGTGCCCGCCGAACCCCGGCTCCTCTTACAGTCCGGATAGAGCTCCGTCACGCCGTCGCTCTCGTCCTCCTCCGAGGTCACTCGGCTCGTGTCCAGCCGCCGTTTGGCACGCCGCTCCGGGCTGATGCCGTTCCTGACGGGGGTGGAGAGGGGAGCTTTGGTCTGGGAGGGGCGCAGGATTTCAGAGGGTGATGAGGTGACAGAGGAAAGAGGGAAGTCGGCGCCGCTGGGGGCACACGTGCCCGGGCGAGGGGACACCAGCGACTCGACACTGCCTGACCGGCAACTCCGAACTGGTGTTACATCCGCCAGAATGGCAGAACCTGAGGAGAGAGAGAGACAGATTCTCAGGTCAGGACATTTAAATCAGTGCTGCACAAAAAACTCAAGCCTTTGTTAGACCCTTCTACAAACGCCATGTGGTCCAATCCATTGAGCTACTGATCAGGAAAGGTGAAGACTAACATGGACGTTCTTCTGGACAGGTAAGAACAACCCTTATTTTCAAACTGCAACTTAATCTACATCACTATTAGATGCAAACACATGATAAATCCATTCTGTGTAGTCAAAAAAGCTCATGCTCACTCCTGCTGGTAACATCCTGGTACCAGATACCACAGGACTTCTTCAGATGTCTTAAATGGGTTAAAGATGTTCTGATG
>NC_085996.1:4059521-4119521 GCF_030014385.1 Trichomycterus rosablanca | reverse complement strand
ACGTCTTGTGTAAGAATGTACAGATGTCTGTCAAATACGCATTAGAACGTCTATGCAATTGGGCAATCTGGTGGCACAGAATCTAATCTGGTATCTAATTAACTAACCCACCATAACTGAGATCCGAGGTTTGAATCTCAGCTGTGGTATTGACCAGGCGGGCACATACACAAGCTTAGAAGATTGTCTGTGTCTGAGGGTGGGACGGTAAGAAGGATTTCTCATTACTGCTGCAACTGCGGCCTCTGTTGGCTGGTCGAACGTCGGAGAGCAGTGCCTGACTCGGTACGCAATACTGATCCCTGAATAAACCTGCTTCATGCAGGTGAAAAGAAGCGGTTGACAAATACACGTGCCAGAGGGACATGGGGTTTATGGAACAGTATTAAATACCAGGGAGGATTTTGGGGTGTATTAGACTGGAACGAGTGTGATCATGATGGTGATTTTGGGGGTGACGTTACCCTTCAGTACAGCGCTGCGTCTCTCTGTAGTCGTGTAGAGGCTGATGATTCCTTCCTCATTCGCTACAGCCAGAGTGCCGCCCTGTCCTGGAGCTACACAACACACACACACACGCACGCACGCACACACACATTAGGGAAACAGCATACATCACTACCTCTAATGTGCCTATCCCACAAGATTCTGTCTCAAATAAGCATCATATACCGCCGGATTACAGTCCTGGTATCCAGGAACAAAGTTCTCACAAAGAATGGACAGTTAAACACATTGTGCTACCAACCTGGTCGGGCATCCTACAAAGGGGAACTGAAAAGGATGGGACTGACCGAGTTAGATTTTGTACACCGGTCAGCAGTGAATGTGGCTGAAACACTAACACACTCATTATCAGAGGTGTCCACATACTATGACCATGCATCATTACTAGGTGTTGAAGCTTTAAGGTAAGTTTACCTGTGGAGAAGGTGCATCCGAACGGAGGGACAGCCACACCGGAGTCTCCGTACGATGTGTGCTCATCAGAACGAACACAGTGGAAACATTTCAGCAGGGATGATATCGGAAGCTCTCTACGCTGATCTGCAGGAAGAAATAAACAATACATGTACAGTGAATAAGACGTGATACAGGAAGACCTTCCTGAGCTACGACACACCCAGTAGTGTTTGTGTGGACGCCCTGACAGGTCAGTGACTCCACACGTGCATGTTAGAACATTAGATTGCCAGTTATGCCAAATTCTGACCCAGCCTTAGATTTATCTGCCTGCCTGTCAGGAAATTGATCACATGTTTACATACAGTGGAGGCCAAAAGTCTGAGGACTGCTATTTTGCATTTTTTAATACAGTACAAAGGTTTTTATTATGAGAATTTTTTGATCAGCTTTAGAATTTGAAAAATAAAGTTAAATATGGTTTTAAAGTATCGTAGAATTTTTTAATCTCGAGTCTGATTACCCCATTCCACTGAATCAAGTAAAATAACGCTAAGTGTATTTAAAAAATATATAAATAATAATTAATTAATAATGAAGTGATTAGAAAGTCCTTTTTTAATAATGCAAATCAGTTCACAAACAGTTCCTCTTTATCTTATTATAAAATAATAAACGTTCCATGTAAGCTCAAATAATTAATAATAAAATAATAATAATAGTAGTAGTAATAATAATAATAAATAATGCATACAATCCCAACTCTCGTTTGCTATTCAACATTGTTTTCCTTTAATCTAAAAAGAATACAGCACAAACATGCTCAAATCTAATATTTATGTAACATTTCTACAGCTGTTGTATTAAAACTCGTGTTTGATCGTTTAAAACATGAATATTTATAATAATTTATAATAAGATCTTTTAACTTGTTTTTCTGACCACCAGACATAAAGACTTGGGCCACATCCCAAATGACATCCACAATAAGAAGAAGTGCCCTACATTAAGCACACGCCGCCATTATTATCGCCACTATGTAGTGAACTAAAAGATGAGCACTGTGTTGATTGAGACGCAACCCTGACTACACTTGGTTCTGTAAAAACCCGCTGATCTGGAGCATAAACACGAATCCACTCACCGTTCCGTCTTCTTTTACTCGCCCCGCGATCTACTACACACTGAAAAAGCATCCTGAGTGTAGAAGCGCTAAGATTTCAGGATAAAATCTATTTAATTTAGAGTCCTGAGGGAGAAACTTCGGCTCCGAGCTTCCCGCGAAACTGATCACCGCCAGAGACGAGACCAAAACTCCCGCTAACGTGACGTCCGGCTCTCTGATTGGTCTACACGGACAGGGACCACGCCTTTATTGTTACGTCACATCATGCACAGTGGTACACAACATGATCATGTTCAGTTTTAAACATTGATTCCACATTACCTAGTTAGTACCAGTACTAAATTTGGCTACCCTTATTGACCAGGGACCAGGCGTACTGAAATGGGCTGCATGGGTAAAACAAGAATCATGGCAGAATGTTTGTTAAATAGTATCTCTACTGAACTCAGATATTTAAAACCAGACATTGATAGCAGTGCCGTAAATATGCTTCATGTCAATTTTATGTTTAACCACCACTTTATCCTGGTCGTACTGCAGATACTGAATGCAATGGAGTAACACCCTGGACTACAGGGCCTTGGCAAGAATAGAATAGAATAGAATAAAATAGATATCAGATTTAAGGTGCAAAGTGGCAAAAATGCAACAATGAGGTGCAAAAATGCGTGAGTTCCTAAGGGTTTGGGCAGGGGTGTACAGAGGGAGTCATGGAGGCCACAGCTCTGGGGAAGAAGCTGTTCTTTCAAGATTCAAGATTAACCAAGGTGTATAGAAGTTCCTCAGCCTGCTAGACCGAGTTTTTACTGTCCTGTACAGTCTGTGTCCTGGGTGGGTGGGATGGCTATCACAGGCACTGAAGTGTAGGGCCATTTGGCAATGACAACAACCACTACGTTTGGGATTATAGATTTAATAATGTACCATAGGGTATTGTGCAGTAGAAAACACATCAGTTCAATAACCACCCACAAGTGAAAAGTTCATGCAACCACAAATTGTCCCTGAACAAAGTACTAATTTAATTTAGTTGTGGTATCTAAAATGTTTTTCCCTTTATAGTTATATATAAGCATGTATTTATTGATAACCATACATGTTTTTGTTTATATTTAAGTACTAATTAAAAAAAACATAATGTAGAAATAAAAACCTAAATATGAAATGGATCTATCCGCATAAACTAGAAGTGTATTTAATACAAATAAAAAAGTTTAATATTTGTGAAATTATTTATTAGTTATTAATTGTTGTGTTTGTTCTGTCTTGCCTGAGTTCTCCAGTGGTGTTTGATGCATAATGTGTGTTTTGAGCTCACTAAGCATTTTATTAAGAAGACCTATCTGGTTTTTTAATATTTTATGATAAGATGTAGCATACAGATGAACTTTGTGGTTATACAATTAATGACTGTAGTCCATTTGTTGCTCTGTACATTGTTACCCCCAGTGCAATAACACTAACATAGTAATAACATGGTAATTAAGTAGGTATTCTGATAGAAGTGCAACAGGTACAGCAGTGTTGTTGGCATTTTAAAATCCTGTTTAAATGTACCAGACTCTCTATTATGAACACAAACCCTGACAGAGCTGGTTTTACACAACTTAACACAACTGTTTTTTTTGTTGTTGTTTTTTTTACCAGAACATCATTTTTATTGATAAATGGGGTACAGTAGGTGACAAAGTTTAACAGAACAGAAGGTGGGCTACAGTCAGTAACTGTATATCCACAAAGTTCATCTGTATACTAGCTGTAGCTTATACAGTAATCACTGAATGTACATTTCTGATAGGTGTTCCTAATAAAAAGCTTATAATTGTTCTTCTGCTCCACACAGAAACTGACAGAAAGCGTGCAGTCTACATACTGTGTATTCACACTTGTATTGCGACAACTCCCGCCTCCGATCTCGGATTGGCTAACAGTTTTGCATTCGGTGCAATGATTGGTTTATATTCTTCACTCTAACTCTACCAGCGAATCGTCGCTCCTGTTATGCATATGCCGTAATACGGGTAGGAAAGTAACAACCCGGTGTAACTCATCAATACAGCTAGTTTTTAAAGTCTCGTAAACAAAATTAAAGAATTTATATTTTTATTGTGAATAGAAATGTCTCTCTCTACAGCGCGGTCGTTCTTATCGGAGGCTGGATATGGAGAACAGGAGCTGGATGCTAATTCTGCTCTCATGGAGCTGGACAAAGGTGTGGGGTTTATCAATGCTAACAGAGCTAGCTGCTACCTAGCTAACTATTACAAAATTGCCTTATTGTAAATTAATATCATTTTGCTCATTATTTCATTTTGTGTTCGTGTACACGTGCAATAACTCATTTTCTGTGCAGCTATTTTTTATTATATACAGTCTTAAAAAGCAGGAATAATTTAAAGAGTTAGCCAAATAATAACAATGCTAAATGTATTGGAATGGGCAGTAATTTCACAGTGTTCCGTACACCACGCAGAGCAGAACTTTATCATTTAATATTAATTATGTTAAACTTGAGTCTTATTGAGACGTCTTAAATGTGCTGAACATTCCTCAAAAGTCAGTTCAGTTCATCATCAAGAAGTAAAGAAGATAATTTTAGGAACTACAGCCACCCTTCCCAATTCAGGTCATTCTAGGAGTGAAGAACATATAAAACTACAACCACACTGCTAATTTTTGGGACAGTGGGAGCCTAATGGGTAGAGTTTTGGGCTATCAACTGAAAGGTTGAGAGTTCGAATCCCAGCTCCGTCATGCAGCCACTGTTGGGCCCTTGAGCAAGGCCCTTAACCCTCTCTGCTCTGTACTCTCTGCACTCTGAGCCTTCCAAAGCTGGGATATGCGAAGAACAAATTTTGTTGTACTGTACACGTGTATATTATATAACAAATAAAGACATTTTAATTCAACTAATTTCAGGCCGTTCCAAATGTATTTTTAGAATCTGTGGGTATCACCCAAAGTCAAGCAACCTCAGATCCCCATCTTAAAATATTTGGACTGTGTTTAACTAGTAATACTTGTCCAACACACTGCTTTTGCTTCAAGCGCTGTATTATGTCTGCTACTGCAGCTGCGTTCCTTAATGGCAATTCAGAATTAATTACTGTCACCAGTACAACACTTCATACAGCCTTAGATTATGTTGCAGAAGTTAAAAAGGAAATAAATAAGGTATAATGGTATAATGACCACACACTTGCAAACAGCCCAAACACTGGAGCATCAATGACAACACAGTGAATTAGAAGCATGGAAAAATGTTCTGGCTGAGTACAGTGGTGTTAAAAAAAAATAGCAGTCCAACACCATTAACCTGATGAATCACTGTTTTTAGTAGAAGTGATATTCCTACATAGCAAATAATTTACTTGAAAGTGTAGTAGAGTAATGAAAACAAAACAAACCCAACAATTAGGACATGCATGCCGTTCATTCTGAGTAATCGAAGCATTGATTGAAAGGGGCTTGTTCAAAATAATAGCAGTGAGGAGTTCAATTGGTGAAATCATTCATTCTGCAGAAGAACGAATGTCAATTTTGGCCCTTATTTAATTTAGGAGGGGGGCAAATGTTGCACAGGTTGGTCATAGCACGTTTCCTTCTGAAATACTGGGTAAAATGGGTTGTTCCAGACATTGTTCTGATGAACAGCGTACTTTGATTAAAAAGTTGATTGTAGAGGGAAAAACATACAGGAAAGTGCAGCAAATTATCGTCTGCTCAGCTAAAATGATCTCAAATGCCTTGAAGTGACAACCAAAACCTGAAAGATGCGGAAGGAAGCGTGGAACTACTGTTCGATAGGATCAAAGAATAGCCAAAATGGCAAATACTCAGCCAATGATCATCTCCAGAAAGATCAAGGAACATCTGAAGTTACCAGTGAGTACAGAAGATGATTAAATGAAGCCGATTTACCAGCAAGAACTCCTTGCAAAGTTCCGTTGTTAAGATAAAGACGTTTCCTGAATGGGTTAACATTTGCCAAGAACACATTGACTGGTCCAAAGAGAAATGGCTTAACATTTTGTGGACTGGTAAAAGCAAAATTGTTCTTTTTGGGTCTAGTGGCCGTAGACAGTATGTCAGACGACCCTCGAGCACTGAATTCAAGCCACAGTTCACTGTGAAGACAGTAAAGCATGGTGGTACAAAACTATGATATGGGGATGTTTTTCATACCGTGGTGTTACGTCTATTTATCACATACGAGGGATCATGGATCAATTTAAATATATCAGAATACTTGAGGAGATCATGTTGCCCTATGTCGAAGAAGAAATGTGCTTAAAATGGGTGTTTCAACATGACAATGACCCAAAACATCTTGGATACAGACAAACAAGATTGAGGTAATAGAGTGACCAGCCCAATCCCCTGACTTCAATCCCAGAGAGAACTTGTGTTCTGACGTCTGAAACATGTTTTTTTGAGGCAAAACCCAAAATAGCAGAAGAACCGAGGAATGTCGTCTAATCATCCTGGACTGGAATACCTGTTCAGAGGTGCCAGAAGTTGGTCGACTCCATGCAACACAGATCTCAGAAACAATTGTTTTGCCACTAAATATTAGTTCAGTAATTTAAAGTAAAGTGAAACCTCAAACATGTTATAGATACATTTTTTTGAGTTTTTAAAGAAAAATGCTGCACTGCTATTTTTTTCAACAGCCTAACATTCATTTTTCTTAACTTTCTGTAAAGGATGAACACAAACTGGCAAAATTTTGTTAATGTTTTGATTTAGAATTGAAAGTGGAGTATTTTCAGTGCGTTTGCATTTATGGAAATAAAAGTTATTATAATGATTTTGTGCTTTATTCACTTTTTTAAAATCACTGCTATTTTTTTGAACACTACTGTATCTACCAGCGCTTTTCTTTAATAGGATGAAATCATAGATTTCCTTTTAATACAGTATCTAAACTTCACACTTCTAAAATATCATAGAAATAACATCATACTGAACATAGTATATGCAATGTTATAATATTATTTAAGGATGATAATAAAATATAAAACTTTAGCCACACTGCCTAGTTCAGGCCATGAACTTGAGGGAACAACAAAATAGATCAGCTCTCATTTTACCATATTCATCGTGTTACACCAAAATGTCCTTTAATGTTATTTATTGTGCAGTTAATAAAAATCATTAAAAAAAAAATCAAAAAAAGCACTGGAGATGGTACTGGGCTTCAAAGCCATGAACAAAACTAGAACAATATGACCAATATGATGTGGCTGTAAGAAATCAGCTAAATAGTTTCAGTAATTGTTAAAGTCTTGTATGTGGAACATGACTGTACTTCATTTTTCTTTGCTGTCTTTAAACCCAGGCTTGAGATCCTGCAAACTGGGAGAACAGTGTGAAGCCGTGGTCCTCTTTCCCAAACTCTTCCAAAAATATCCCTTCCCAATCCTCATCAACTCCGCCTTCCTCAAACTGGCCGACATATTCAGACTTGGGTACGTATTTAGTCTCCTGTAGCTCATACTTACAAATTTAATAATAAAATCACTAAAAGATAAACTGGAAATGTGAATCTTAATCATTATTATATTCTTACAGCTCAGTGTTACATGGGGAACTCAAACCCACTCCTTCCTTATTTTCAGGAACAATTTCCTGCGGCTGTGTGTGCTGAAAGTGACGCAGCAGAGCGAGAAACATCTGGAGAAGATCCTAAACGTGGACGAGTTTGTGAAACGAATCTTTTCTGTCATCCATAGCAATGATCCTGTTGCCAGAGCCATCACCCTCAGGTGTGCACAGCAACGTGTTATGCCCCAGGAAAGGGCCTTCCTTAAACTCTTGCAGCAAAGCTATAGCACATAACATACTGATTTCAAACGCTTGTTAGCAGTGGGTGTGGCATTGCCGTGTGCATTTTTGGAAGGGCGTGGCTTTAATGTTTTGGCTCATTACTGTACATATGATGACAAACGTCTTCATTCATGTTGATCTGCAGGATGCTGGGCAGCCTGGCGTCCATCATTCCCGAGAGGAAGAACGCCCATCACAGCATCCGCCAGAGCCTGGACTCCCATGACAACGTTGAGGTGGAGGCTGCCATCTTCGCAGCGGCCAGTTTCTCATCCCAGTCCAAGTACAAGCTCTCAGATTTCTGCACTGTTCACATACTGAAAAACCAGCATTGGTAATACCTGTGCACATAGGGAAGAGTCATGCTAGAACAGAACAGGGCCTTTCCTAAACTGTTGAGCCCCTGAGAATGGCCCTTAATCTTCAGTTGCCTGATGGGAGTGATTACTCTAGTCCATCCATATTGATGGACGATTGTACTGAACTATTGATCAGATGGCTGAGGGTTTGAACCCCAGCTGGCCCCAGGGCCCCTTCAGTAAGGCCCTTAACCCTTAGCTGCTTGGATTGGATTGGATTGGATTGGATTGAATCCTGTCCCAGTTGTGAGCACTTTAGATAGAAGCGTTTGACAGAATGAAGAAATCTAATTGTAAATAAACAACAGTTATGAATTATTTCTGAGCTTTTGTTGTTGTTGTGGTTGGATTTGACTGCAGCTGAATGATTTTCTGTTTTTCAGGGACTTTGCAGCTGGAATTTGCAACAAAATCAGTGAAATGATTCAAGGTAAACGATTATTCATGCTGTAAATGATTATATAGATGATTAAAATGTTTCACACTTGGCACTCAGGTGGTGTCTCGAATCTCAACGGTGCTATCGACTACTGGTGTTGTCTGAGGGTGGTGGGTGGCTAAAACGGCAGAGTCATTACGGGGTGCACTTGTCAGTGCACTCTCAGTGCTGCTCCCAAGCCTGGAATCAGGCATAAAAACTGAGCAGATCCGCTGAATCGACCCTTAAATACAGGAGTCTTACACTCAGTGGTGTGTCATGTGTTCACCATCGAATGGGGCATTAAATAATGTGTATTTTTGAATAACAGTGTTTTTGGTACAGTATACATATATAGTATATATCTCTTCTCCAAAATACTGACCCCCCCACCAACCTCAGTGTTTCACAATTACTGCAGCAATTAAAAATTCCCATTAGCAAACTATAGGACGTGGGGGGTGGTAGCTCAGTGGTTAAGGTACTGGATTATTGATGAAAGGTTATTGGTTCAAGCCCCACTGTTGGGCCCCTGAGCAAGGCCCTTATCACTCAGTTGCATGCAATAAAAGCAATGTGGCATATCTGCACCAGCCCTCTAATAAACTGCATAATTTTGTGTGTCTTTGTGTGTGTTTGTGTGTGTGTGCATGCGTGTGTCTGTCTGTGTGTGTGTCTGTGCATGTGTCTGTCTGTGTGCGTGTGTGTGTATGTGTCTGTCTGTGTGTGTGTGTGTCTGTGCGTGTGTCTGTCTGTGTGTGTGTGTCTCTGTGTGTGCGTGTGTCTGTGTGTGTGTGTCTGTGTGTCTGTGTGTGTGTGTCTGTGTGCGTGTGTCTGTGTGTGTGTCTGTGTGCGTGTGTCTGTCTGTGTGTCTGTGTGCGTGTGTCTGTGTGTGTGTGTGTGTGTGTCTGTCTGTGTGTGTGTCTGTGCGTGTGTCTGTCTGTGTGTGTCTGTGTCTGTGTGTGCGTGTGTCTGTGTGTGTGTGTCTGTGTGCGTGTGTGTGTCTGTGTGCGTGTGTCTGTGTGTCTGTCTGTGTGCGTGTGTGTGTGTGCGTGTGTGTGTCTGTCTGTGTGCGTGTGTCTGTGTGCGTGTCTGTGTGCGTGTGTGTGTGTGCGTGTGTCTGTCTGTGTGTGTGTGTCTGTGTGCGTGTGTGTCTGTGCGTGTGTCTGTCTGTGTGTGTGTGTGTGCGTGTGTCTGTCTGTGTGTGTGTCTGTCTGTGCGTGTGTCTGTCTGTGTGTGTGTGTCTGTGTGCGTGTGTCTGTCTGTGTGTGTGTGTGTGTGCGTGTGTCTGTCTGTGTGTGTGTCTGTCTGTGTGTGTGTGTCTGTGTGTGTCTGTGTGTGTGTGTGTGCGTGTGTCTGTCTGTGTGTGTCTGTGTGCGTGTGTGTCTGTGTGTGTCTGTGTGTGTGCGTGTGTCTGTCTGTGTGCGTGTGTCTGTCTGTGTGTGTCTGTCTGTGTGTGTGTGTCTGTGTGCGTGTGTCTGTGTGTGTGTCTGTCTGTGTGCGTGTGTCTGTGTGTGTGTGTGTCTGTCTGTGTGCATGTGTGTGTGTGTCTGTCTGTCTGTGTGTGTGTGTCTGTGTGCATGTGTGTGTGTGTGCCCAGGTTTGGCCACCCCGGTGGAGCTGAAGCTGAAGCTGATCCCGATGCTTCAGTACATGCATCACGACGCAGCTCTGGCCTCTCGGAGCAGGGAGCTGCTGCAGGAGCTGGTGTCCTCGTACCCGTCCACGCCCATGGTGATCGTTACCCTGCACACCTTCACCCAGCTGTCCATCTCTGCCCTCATGCACATTCCAAAACAGGTCAGTCCTGTTCTGCTCTCAGACTTCATTATCACAGAAACGGCCTGATCATCTCTGGATAACATCAGTAACGTCTGCACACTGACATTAATACGTGTATACAGTAATACGTTTTCTATAGGAACAGAATGAAATGTTTGGCTGGTTGACATTTTTGCTCTAGTGGTTAAATATGGACAACAGTAACAGATTCTGTCCGTTTAAATACGACTGATTTTAATTTAACACATAAAATAATGATTTTAATCTGGCATATCAAGAATGCCTTTCGGCTGCTACTGTGGAAGTTGCCGCATTGAGTAATCTGAATATATTTAATATTATATCAAATGTTTATATTATATTTATTTTGGCATCTTTTTGGGGATTTTTTTGGTTGAATATGATTATAAAGATTTTAAATTCTGGGTTTTCTTTTAAACAATTACATTTCTGATTAATTTAAATTAAATTATTATTTTAAGTGTTATTGTATTTATATATTTTAATAACATTTATTTGATTTGATATTAAATTATTATTGTATTAAATTTTTATTAATTTATTAAATTATGTTTTAGGTAATATTTATTATTTTTAATATATTTTTTAAATCAATTTTAAACTTTTACATTTCTGATTAATTTATTTAATTTAAATTATTATTATAAATTTTAATTGTTAGTATTTAATTATTATTAAAATGTCATTTGTAACTCATTTTATTTTAACTATATTTTTTGATCTATTTTGAACTTTTACATTTCTGATTAATTTACTTTCTTAAATTGAAATTAATTTGTTCTTTTTAAATGTTATTTTATTTATATATTTTAATAACAGTTATTTACATTGTTAATAATAAATTATTCATAATTGTTCTAATTTATTAAATTATATTTTTAGTTAATCATTTATTATTTGTAATATATTTTTAAATCCATTTTAACTTTATTGATCCTGGACCCACTGCAACCCTGACCAGAATCAAGTGACTGTATTGAAGATGAAATGAAATTATTATATTTTATTAATACACTGTATGGAGAAAACTTTATAAAAAAGGTAGAAAATGATCAGTTGTGTATAAAATCAAGACGTTTCAGTGCTTCAGTAATATTTCATGTATTTAATAATGACGGACGGTTTTATTTCTCCCGCAGATCGATTTGCTGCTGCAGTATCTGAAGGACGACGCGAGAAAGGCCGTGAAACGTCTCGCCATCCAGGACCTGAAGCTGCTCGCCAAGAAAGCTCCTCACATGTGGACCAGAAAGAACATCCAGGTCAGAACGGCCACACAGAATAATAATAATACACACTTTTATACAAAGCAGAGGTTTGATTAGCCGTCAGCACTCACGTTTCACCTGTGCGTGTGTGTGTGTAGATTTTGTGCGAGTGTGCCCTCAGTACCCCGTACAATGGTGTAAAACTGGGCATGGCGTCGGTCCTCTCGACTCTCTCTGGAACCATCGCCATCAAGCAGTACTTTAACCCCCCCACAGGTAAAGATCCCCCACACACGCCCCACTCTTGATACAGAAACCACATCAAAGCACAAAATAAAATATGTATGATGTATCAGTGGTTTGGTGGTTGTCTGGATTCTTTGAATACACCAGCGGCACCTCACCCCACAACCTGGCACTGCCCGTGGTCAGTGTGGATCCAAACGCCACCTTTGGGGTGGCTCGCTCATCCAGGGAGGTTAAGTTCGACACCCCAAATTAGCCAAAATGAGCACAAAGTGTTAGGAAGTCTGTTAGGAAGAAACCATAATACAAGCGCTTCCACCTGGAGCGAATTAATGTTTAACAAGGCGCCTTTGTTTGTGACTGTCATTGATCTGCGCCTCCATGCCCCCTATGCTCACCATATTTGTCAAAATAGTTGAGACAAATGCTTATTTCAGCAAATGGTTATTTCAGCAAGACGATGCCAGGCGTGTGGCTTCATAGACACAGAGTGCGTGTGCTTGACTGGCCTGCCTGCAAGTCTCAATGTCAAAATCCTCTCACAAAACTGCAAGAATTAGTGTCCTCAGTTCCCAAAGCATTAAAAAGTCTCGGTAATAGGAACGCCGATGGAACACAGGGGGGAGCACACCCCTGTCCCAACTTTTTTGAGTGTGTTCACAAGATATTAACATGAAGTTGATAGGTGAAAACACTAGAAATCTTTTCTTTCTCCTTTGTTCCAGTTAAATAAAGATTCAACATAATTAACACATCACATATTCATTTGTTGATGCATGCTCAATAATCCAGGTACACAAATCCACAAAGTTGAATCAGTTCATCTGGACACAAGTTTGTTGTAGAGATACGTTTCGTCACTCAATCCGAATGACTTCTTCAGTCTGAAGAAGTCATTCGGATTGAGTGACGAAACGTATCTCTACAACAAACTTGTGTCCAGATGAACTGATTCAACTTTGTGGATCACATATTCATGTTTTTATTGCATTTTACAAAGTGTCCCAGCTTTTATGGAAACTCTTATTATAAGTATTGTGTATGGACCTCACTTTGTGAGGGCACAATAAAGAGTATAAATGTTCTCCTCTCTTTCAGGTGAACCTTCTCCGGCTCCTCACCTCACCGACCTTGTCAAGCTGGCGCAGGAATGCTGTTACCATAGCGACCTGGCCGTGGCGGCCCACGGCATCACCGTGCTGGCTAACATCGCCGTCTCCTGTCCAGAAAAAGGTAGACACAGGACCGGGTCTGAGACGATTTCATTTAAACTGCCAGCGTGTGAATCTGAGCTGAATCTGCATCAGTGTGGAATAAGCGTCAGATCCAGGGTTACAGCTCCACATGTATCTGTGTTTATCTGGATTCTCCTCCCTGTTTCACTTTTAAACTTGTGTTACAGCTCCAGCTTCTGAGAAATGGTGAGAATCAGAATCAGCTTCTCCCAGAGTCTAAAACGCTTCTGGTTGAGAATAAAGCTTAACGTGGTTTAATGTAGTAAAAGAAGGAGACAGGAGCACTAAACTTCTCTTCATTATTACTGCTCATAAGTTCCTCCACTAATCACATTCCTCACTCGCTGTTTTACTGCAATAAGTCACGTTTAGCGTCCTTCGTCCGGTCTAAATCGCTTTTACCATGTTGTATCAAACATTTCGTCTCATTGGAGAAGCTTTGAAAATGTCACAAAACAGCATTTTTGGCATTTAGCGGACGCTTTTATCCAGTATACAGTCTGTGACAGTATACAGTCTTAGCAATTGAGGGTTAAGGGCCTTGCTCAAGGGCCCAACAGTGGCAACCTGGCAGTAGTGAGGCTTGTCCCATCAACCTTTGGATTACTAGTCCAGTACCTTACCCATTAGGCCACAATTGTTCTCATGAGAATCCGCCCTAAACAGTCTCACTCCTTTCCACACCGTACTAACAACAGGTGGGTCAGGTTTGGGCAGACCTCTTCTTGTACCCCTGTAAACAAAGTGAGGTCCATAAAGAGGAGGACTTCCTGTGGCCATGAGGATGAATCGGAACATTGATTGCCAGCCAGCCCTTACAAAGAAATTGGCACAAATCCCCACAGACACACACAAAGCGGAGGCTGTCCAACAAGCTCATTGTCCACATACTTTTGGCCAGTCATTTGAAAGGGAACCATGGTCATGGTCATGTGACCACATACTTTTAGCCATATTGTGAATGTGAATCTATACAGATGTTTGTGTGTGTTTGTGTGTGCAGATGTTGTGGAGCTGGAGCAGAACACGATGATTGGGATGGAATCACTGCTGATGTTGTGTAGCCAGGAGGACAGCGCTACAGCACACACCACGCTTAAAGTGAGTCCAGTGTGTGTGTGTGTGTGTGTGTGTTCTGTGCTGTGTCGGACTTTCCAGCAACAGTTTAGGGAAGGCCCTGTCCTGTTCCAGCATGGGTGAGCTCTATATAGACATGAAGAAAAGCTGCACAGAGCCCTGAGCTCCCCCATTCAACAGCTCTGGAATGAACCGGAACGTCGACTGTGGCTTTATTGACTATGTCTGTGGGAATTTGTGCCCATTCAGTCAAAAGAGCATTTGTATGGCTGGATCCAGGACTATAGAGCTCGCTTTGTGCACAGGGGCAAAAGGGCCTTCCCTAAACTGCTGCTGCAAAGTTGGAAGCATAATAATTGATTATAATTGATTTAATACACCTGTTAGCAATTAGAAGGGGCGTCCCAATACTTTTGTCCATATAGTGTGTGACTAGATTAGACTATACAGGCTCACCCCTGTTGGATCGCACCCCGTCCCAACTTTTTTTCGGTAGTAAGTTTGGTTAAACCGGCGGTTCTGCGTGTCACGTGACCTAACCCGCGTTCTCTCCGCCTCTCAGACGGCGATGACGTGCACGGTGAGGATGCTGCGGGCGCGTCCCCACCTCAGTCAGGTGGCCGTGGAGTTTTTGCTGTCCCAGCTGCACCACGCCTGCGACTCGGCCCGCGTGGTCATCTGTCACGCCCTGGCCGCCATCGTCGCCCAGCTGCCCGTGTTGGGAGAGAGCATGCTGGGAGATCTGCTGGAGCTGTACCGGAACGCCACCCTCAGGAGCTCGGATCAACAGCAGGAACTACTGGTTAGTGTTAAGGGGTATTGGTGCCATTTCCGTCAACAGGACATTATATGAGTAAAGTGTCCTGCACGTTGATCTAATTGCAAATTTAGGATATATAATTTAAAACGTTCATTAAAAACCCCCCCAAGACTGAAAAAATTGTATTTTTTTTTATTTCACGTCCCCTCTCTCTTACCTGACACTTTAGAATGAAATGTAAGAGTAAAACCTGTCAGAAATCCTTTTTTCCTGCAGTATTTGGTGACTCCAGATCCCATCGATGTTTTTAATCTTTATTTATCCATAAGAAATGTAGAATAATGTGTTTAAAATCCATGTTTTACTCACGTCCCCAGGTTTTCACTCAGTCAGTCCTGTTACCCTCACATATTCATCCTTCTGATAAAAAAAATGTGGAAATAATCACATCGATCAGGTCACATTTCGAACATAAATGTACATTCTCTGTGTCTACTGAAGCTCACAGAAAGAGCATTAGTAGGTTCTCCCTTTTTCCCCCTGTATGTTTGATAATATTGTAACTGAGAAGATTCATCTCCAAGTTCATTCCTGTTACCTCCATTTATTCTTAGTTATTTTAATAACACATTTTGTGATAAACCACTAGACTGTGCTCGGTGTTCTCGTGCTTTAGCATGTTCTCCATGCTGCTATATTCCGTGTATTTACTAATTCTAGGTTAAAAACTCCAGTTACCGTCCTGTTACTCATATGTAGCTCATCTTCCACTTAGAAACCTTGTAGAAATGAACAAAGGTGCCTGAGATTCGACCAAAACACATTCTGAGTACTTAAGTTGTAGCCTAATGGTTAAGGTAATGGAGTAATAATCAGAATGTTGCTGGTTTAAGCCACACTACTGCCAGGTTACCACTGTTGGGCCCTTGAGCAAGGCCCTTAACTCTCAACTGCTTAGACTGTTTACTTTGGATAAAAGCGTCTGCTAAATGTGAATGCAGTCCAGTTACACCATTCAGTGGAATGGCCCTTCTGCAGTAAACCCTTAATTCAACACTTTGGGGAAGCCCCTTTGGGAACAATTACAGCTGCGAGTCTTTGTGGATTCGTCTCTATGTACCAGCCTGCATGCCGTCTCGGTGGACCAGCAACATGTCTGCGGTTTGTCCTGCGACTCGTCCCTCCTCGGACCGCTGCCTGTGGGTACTTCCCACGCCTGTTTGGGAGAAGCTTCCACTCAATCGTCTAGCCATCATGATTCGAACCTTATCAAAGTCACTCAGGTCTTGATACTGGGCGTGTCTGTGGGAGGGGGCTCACCGCCCACTGTGTAATTGCGCCCCCGGCTGTCTGGCCCGAGATGGACATTTTGTTCGTGGTCAGTGATGCAGTTCTGTGGTCTCTGGTGTTTTTCAGGTGTGCTTGGCGACGGTGGTGTTCGTGGCGAGTCAGGCGTCTCTGAGCGCCGAGGCCAAATCCGTCATCCAGCAGCAGCTGGAGGCCTCGGCTAACGGCTGGACGGTGTACCGCGTGGCCCGCCAGGCCTCGCGCATGGTGAGCTCCTCACCCGGGACTGGACCTGCTCTGTGTTTGTGTTTAGGAGTACCCAGATGTGATGGAAATGAGGGCAGGTGTAGCCTAGCGGTTAAGGTACTGGACTAGTAATCGAAAGGTCGCTGGTTCAATCCCCATCACTGCCAGGTTGTTACAGTTGGGCCCTTGAGCAAGGCCCTTAACTCCCAATAGATTAGACTGTATACTGTCACAGTACTGTAAGTCTCGATTGCTCATCACTCATTTCTGTTTAGTCATTTCCAATTCCCTTTTTGCAGCACCTATGCCGCTTGGACCAGCCACAGGCTGGCTGAGGAGAGCTGCACACTAGCACCTGCCCCATGGCATGTTCTTTCCCCCTAGCTAGTGGTGGATTCTCACACCGAAAGCCACACTATGCCCTTATTTTAATCCTTTACCACTTGAGCTGGAACCTAAGAGGCACTAAGGTTAAACCCTGCCCGACCACCCCTCCCAGCTCTGTGCCACCCCCGTTTCCAACACAAATTATTGCCTCGTGTTAACAGTTCTGATGCTACCAGCCGTGCCATGACCGGCGTCGCGTCTTTTCGTTGTCGTAGGGCTGCCACGAGTTCTCCGGTGAGCTGTATCGGAACCTGCGCACCCGCGTCGCCTCCGAACACTTCTACTTCTGGCTGAACGCGCTGATGGAGTTCTCACAGGCCGAGTGCTGCCTGAGCGGCCTGACCGACGGAGACTACAGCGCCGCCGTCAGCGCCATCACCGAGGCCCTCAAGTCCTACCAGAAAGGCTTCACCTCTCTCACGGTCAGCGTCTGAGGGACTAGAGGTGGATTAGCGCACACTGTGCATGGTGATAAAATAATACTTGACATGGTTTTATGTGTTTGTGTGCGTCCAGGCTGCCAGCACCCCACTGAGTCCTCTGACGTTCCAGTGTGACTTCGTGAAGCTGCGCATCAACATGCTGCAGGCTCTGGCTCAGCTGGTCTGTACCTGTAACAGCCTGAAGACCAGCCCTCCGCCTGCCATCGCCGCCAGCATGGTGCTGTCCTCCGGGAACGAGCTGCAGCGCTGCGGCCGCATCTCCCAGCAGGTACGAGCGCATTCCGTTTGGCTATTTTTTACTCTTTTATCAGTCTTGACCAGTGACATCATTGTGTCCTTATGATTATTCTCACACCTCATAGTTCCTGGTCCTCATCTGAGGACGTCTGGGTTCTCTTGTGACTTTTTCTTATTATTATTTATTTATCTTGCTCCTGTGCAGATGAAGCGCTGCATGGATGAATTCCGCAGCTTGGCCGGACGTTACTCTGACCTGTACCAGTCCTCCTTTGACGCCGACTCGGCCACGCTCAGAAACGTCGAGCTGTATCCTTTCTGCTGCACTGATGATAAGAGAGAATGAGTTATGATACTGAGAGCTGGTGAATGTTGTTTAGTGATTTTCTGGTTGCGTCCCGACCCACTTGGATGTGCTGTTACTGTGTGCTGTATTGGGGGGTGACGTTGCTTCATTCGCGGATGTTTCTTTGTGCTCTGTGCTACCAGCACTGCGTATATCTTACGTGTGGGAACCTGCTGCTGGTTGGGGAAAAGAAGCGGTCAGAAAGTGCGCGTGTGTCTGCAGGGGGAAAAGCTGATCGATTTTTTTTTGTTTTGTTTGTTTTTAATTGAGCCTTTTCCCTCTTTTCATGCAATCAAACAGAAAACGAAATACACTTAATTAATAAAAACTGTGTCAATCTGGTCCCTCTGTGGTTTACAAGATGTAACGTAAAGCCTCCACAAGGAAGAGTTCTTGTTTACAAGTTCTTGTTTACTTTTTTCTATTTTATTGATGCATTTTTTTCCCAATTTAGTGTAGTCAGTTTGTCCTCCGCTGCTGGTGGATCCCTGATTGCAGTCGAGGTGGGTATATTGCTGCTCACGCCTCCTCCGACCTGCGGGCAGCCCTTAGCGGAACCCTCTTTCACCCATTCATTCTGCACAGACGCCTCTCTATCTGCTAATCAGGGTCCTTACACAGCGTTTGAAGACCCCACCCAGTGTCTGCTGCAGGCACTGCCAATTGTGGCCACTAGATGACGCCTAGCCGACCGGTGGCAATGCCGAGTTTCAAACCAAGGAGTTCAGAATCTCGGCGCTGGTGTGCTAGCGTGCTTCTCTGGGTTTGAAAAAACGTGCCCTAATCCATATTAAGTTATTAATTCCTATAAAAAAAACATATTGTCCCCACTATAGCTGCGTCCGGAATCGCATACTTCCATACTCAATAGTACGCGAAATGAGGACGCGAGAGCGGTTAGTATGTCCGAATACGTAGTATACACAAAGAGGTACGCGAGAAGTGCCCGGATGACGTACCTCTTGGGCAGCCATGTTTGAGTATGCAAGTGATGCACACTTGTGGTCCGCTAATGTATCCCATAATGCAACTGGAGCTGCGTAGGCATCCGAAGCGTAATAAGAAACAAGAAAGATAGCGGAAAACGGAGTCCTCTGTTCACAAGTGTAAGTAAGATAAATAAAATAAAAATTTTAAAGACGAATAAATAACAAAAAGACGATAAATATCTAAAATTTTGGTAAGTGGGGTTTGTAATGAGTCTGTAACTATGGTGATATTACGTCATCACGTCATCACTTGATGTTGGTAAGATGGCGGATGTAGTAGGTAGCGGTGTTGTGTGCATACTGTACACTTCTGTACTGAGAGTATGTACTTTTTTACCGGCTGAGTAGTGCATACTTCCTCCAATCTAGTACGTACTCTGTAAGTATGTGATTCCGGACGCAGCTAATGATGGAACATTTTATTCAGTTGTGATAAACTCAATAGCAGCTGACATGGCATTGCGAATCGAACAAATACACACAGCTACACATGTTGTGTGTCTGTGCAGATTAGAAGGGGCAGCGTGACTGATAGCAGAGCTGAGATTCCAACTCGAGACTTCTGGGCTAGTGTAGACTGAACTAGGTTAAGAAACAGGTGAAATTTGCAACCCCAGTCCCACCTAAACTAGATTTAGTTCCAATGCATGACGATTCCTAACTAATGTACTTAATGAACTGTTAAATTACTGTACAGATTTTCCTTAACCTGCGTCCCAGGCAACAGCAGAGCTGCCTGCTCATCTCCTACGTGATTGAAGCTTTAATACTCGACCCTCAGAGCGCCAGGTACCAACAGAACCAGTAACCATCTCCCGTCACGCAGAACCAAGGTTCCAGTTCAACCACTGACTGCTTTGTTTGTTTGTTTGTCTTTGTCCCAGTTTTCAGGACTTCGGGGCGGCGGGTTCGGTTCAGGCCGAGAGCAAGTACGAGCGCGGGATGCTGGCTGTGTTCAACCTGGTCCTGGAGGAGGTGGAGGCCCTGAGCAGGAAACACCCTCCCGTCTCCTACCTGGTAAACACAGACACGGCGTTTAAACCCACGCTGTGTGACCAGAAGTATTCGGACGCCTGACAAACAGTATTATGATAGAGTGACCTCTGTGTGACCTTTTAGCTAGAACAACAGCCGACCTAGAGAAGGCTTTTCACAAGACTTTGAAGTGTGTCTGTGGGAATTTGTCCCTATTCAAACAAAATAAGACAGCATTTGTATGGCTGGGCGCTGATGTAGATGTACCGGTTCATCCCAGAGCTGTTGAGTGGGTCTGAGGTCAGAGCTTTTAATCATGTCTTTATAAAGCTCGCTTTGTACTGGATCAGGAAAGGACCTTCCCTAAACTGTTGCTGCAAAGCTGGAAGCATGTAGTTTCCTTCATATAAGCTTCTCACAAGACTTTGAAGTGTGTCTGTGTATGGGAATTTGTGCCTGTTCATATTAGAACCAAAGTGCACTTGCGGTTCTAGTATGGACGAAAGTATTGGGACGCCCCTTCTAATCTGAGTTTCAGCCACAGCAGTTTCTAACAGGTGTAAGGAAACTATATGCTTTCAGCTTTGCAGCAATAGTTTAGGGAAGGTCCTTTTCCAGTTCCAGCACGACTAAGAACTAAGAAAAGCGCAGAGCCCCGACCTCAGCCCCACTCAACAGCTCTGGGATGAATCGGAACACCAACATATCATCAGTGCCCAGCTGTACAAATACAAATGCTGTCACCTTTTGACTGAATGGGCACAAATTCCAACAGACATACTTCAAAGTCTTGTGAGAGGCCTTCTCAAGAGTGGATGTTGTTCCAGCTCAAAAGGTCACACAGTCACTCTATTTTAATAGCATTTGTTTATGAAACGGGATGTCCGACAAGCTCACTATCAGGCGTCCAGATACTTTTGACCACATACTGTATGTAGCAGATTTATCGTGGTTTTCTCCGGTTGATGCCCGGTGTTGATGCCCGGTGTTGATGCCCGGTGTTCTCTGTCCTGTCTCTCTGTAGCACACCAACTGTCTGTGCGATGCCGTCATCGCCCTGCTGAAGGTGCCGCTGAGCTTCCAGAGATATTTCTTCCAGAAGCTTCAGTCCACCAGCATCAAGGTGGCTCTCCGCTCCGTCTGTCCACTACCGCCGTCACGTTTCACACACGCCTTTATATAAAGGGACAGAACACAGTGCAAGCGATTACACTGCTCAGGGGTCCAGTGGTGGCCACCTGGCGACCTTCTGATCACCCTTTACATTTACATTTTTGGCATTTAGCAGACGCTCTTCATCCAAAGCAGTAGTGTGACAGTGTACAGTCTGAGCAATTGAGGCTTAAGGGCCCAACAGTGACAAACTGGCAGTTACTAGTCCAGTACCTTGACCACTAGGTTAAATCATTCCATTAAACCATGCTCTGTTCTGTTTGCTTTCACACCTTCTGCCTGGTCTGTTCGGCTAGGCTCGGCTCTAGACCCACCGCAACCCTGACCAGGATAAAGCTTTTTGATAAGGTTAATAAAAGGGTCATAAATATCAGGACAGGGTGTCGATCCAATACTAAGCAACACACTATCACACATCAACTCACTCATTCCATTTTTATCAACCGCTTCGTCCTGGTCAGGGCTGCAGTGGGTTTGGGTCCACCTGTAAACGCTGGCCACAAGGCAGGAATATCCTAAACCCTTAAGGGCGCCAATCCATTGCAGGGCTTCTTCCGTCCCCTTCCTTTCCTCGGACAGCCAGTCGTGTCTGTGTAGACGCCCGGCCGGCCCGTAGCACAGCAGAGATTCGAACCCGGATCCCAGCAGCGGTGGGCTAGAGCAGGCGACCCACATTTTGTTCACGATTTTTTACGCCACCCAGGCAACACAAACAAGGCATCGTACTCTATCTCTCTGTACGATCTGGTCCCACTGTGGTTTACGAGATGTAACATAAATCCTCCACAAGGGGGCGCTCACGTACAAGTTTATTTAAATGTTATTATTATTATTATTCTCTGTGACCCACTTATTTTCAGGCAGACTGCTCTTATTTATTTATTTTTTTTTTAAGTGGGTCACCCCTTGTGGAGGCTTTATTTTATCTTATTTTATCTTGTAAACCACAGTGAGACCAGATTGTACAGAGAGAGAGAGAGAGAGAGAGAGAGAGAAAGATGCATCGTTTGTGGGTCACATAAAAAAACCTTGGACAAAATGTGGGTTGCTTGAAAAAAAAAAAAGTGGGTCGCCCGCTCTAGCCCACCACTGCTGGGATCCGGGTTCGAATCTCAACTGTGCTATGGGCCGGCCTGGCGTCTACACAGACACGACTGGCTGCCTGAGGAAAGGGAGGGGACGGACAGAGCCCTGTGACTGATCGGCGCCCTGTTTAGGATATTCCTGTAACAGGCCGCTACGCCAAACCGCTGGTTTCCTTTTATTTTCCATCTTTATTATGTATTATAACGAGAATCTGTGATGTAATTTCCTGTGTGTGTGTGTTTTCCTAGCTGGCCTTGTCTCCGTCCCCTCGAACCCCGAGCGAGCCCATCCCGGTGCAGAACACCCAGCAGCTCACCCTGAAGGTGGAGGGCGTGATCCAGCACGGCTCCACGCCCGGTCTCTTCCGCAAGATCCAGGCCGTGTGCCTGAACGTCAGCTCCGCCCTGCAGTCCAAACCCGCCCCCGACTTCAAGGTGAGGGTCGCGCGTCTCTTCATGATGTCGGTACTGTAGATACACGCATCTCTCAGCCAGAATTACGTACAAGTGTACAGAATCAACAGTTTGGGAAAGGCCCTCGCTTGTTTTAGCATGACTTTGCCCCTGAACGTCTTTGGGATGAATTGGAATGTTGGTTGAAAGCCAGACTTCAGACCTCACCTCAGATTACTCTTTCTGACTGTAAAGGAACAAATGCCCATAGTCATACTCCAAAATCTTGTGCTTTACTTTTGCAGCATGTTCGGGTCCATTCACGTTTCCTTCAGTGATGCACAGTGAGCCAGAAGCAGCTCTTTATAATGCATGATGCTACCACCACCATACTTCACTGTGGGCTTGGTGTTCACAAAGGATACACTACATGGCCAAAAGTATCTGGACACCTGACCAAGAGCAAAACAAATGGTATTAAAATAGAGTGACGTCTGTGTGATCTTCTGAGAAGGCTGATTGATCAGTCGATGTTCCGGTTCATGTCAGACCTGTTGAGTGGGGCTGAGGTCGTGGCTCTGGAACAGAAAGGGCCTTCCCTAAACTGTTGCCGCAAAGCTGGAAACATATAATTTCCTTAATATGATTGATTTATTACACCTGTTAGCAACTGTTGTGCTTGAAACACATGAAGTTGATAATTAGAAGGGGCGTCCCAATACTTTTGTCCATATTAGATTTACATTGTAGGAATTTTGCGGACGCTTTTATCCAAAGTGACTTACAATACTGAGACTGTATACAGTCTAAGCAATTGAGGGTTAAGGGCCTCGCTAAAGGGCCCAACAGCAGCAACCTGGCAGTGGTGGGGTTTGAACCAGCAACCTTCTGATTACCAGTCTGTACTGAATGTTAGTGCATCGTGGAGACGTGAGTGGTCAGTTCTTTTGTCGCCCTGCAGGTTCCTCTGGAGTCCAAGTCCAACGAGATGGAGCAGCGCGTGGAGCCGCACAACGACTACTTCAGCACCCAGTTCCTGCTCAGCTTCTCGGTGCTGGGGAGCCACGGCGTGACGGTGGAGGCGAGCGTGGTGGACGAAAGCGGCGTCCAGTGGAAGACCGGACCCAAGAGCACCGTCAGCGTCAAGTCCATGGAGGATCCGTACTCGCAGCAGCTCCGCCACCAGCAGGCCGGGGCTCCGTCGGCCCAGCGGAACATCGCCGCTCGCTTCCAGTGAGCGCGTCGCTACATACATGAATAAATAACTGAACCTTTGATCTCGGTGAACGGATTCGGCACGGCTCACATCTGGGTGGGCGTGGCACTCCGGCTCTCGGGAAGCAGACTCTGACGGACCTGTGATATTCTTATGAAAGACCTCGGCACGTTTGTGTGTTTATTTGAGGTGCGGCGTCTGTCTGAGCGTCTGTTCCTTTATAAATAAACATTTTCTCATCCGCAAACCTCAAATCCAAAAAAACTGAGGCAGAAGCAAAACAATGTAAATAAAACTGCCTTTTTTTTATCTGCAAAAGCTTCTTTTTTATTCTGATTCATTTTAATTGTAACTTCCTCGACCGCCTGTGTGGGCTTCCAGCCGGTCGATAGCACAGCCAAGATTCACATTGTCTTGCAAATCTTTTATAACTGTAATTAAAAAGTACAGACGCTGGATGGCACAGCGGTCTGGTCTTACGCGCTGGCACACCACCGTGTTTTTAGCGTTTAGCATTAGCATAGGGTTTAGATTAGTTTATTCTGTTCATGGTGTTCATTGTGTTTTATTCCTCACGTTCTACGTTTATCGTTCGCGGCAGTTTATTCCTGCCGTGTTCTTCATGTACGCCGATTTGTTTCCTCGTCCCTAGTTAGTACCTGTCGTGTTTAGTCTTAGTCCCCTCGTTGCTTTGTTTATTTCTCTAATAAATAATAATAATAACGTTCTGGACATTTCTGCACCGGCGTCCTGCCGCCGCCTAACGGTTCGATTCGATTCTCTAGATGATTCTGCCGTGAGAAGAAAACGCTGCTGTGCGTAAAATCTCATCACAAACACGATTCCAACAACCAGCGTTCATCTCACACCAGCTTTATTAGATGGAGAAGAAGGGAAAGGGAAGAGAAGGAAGCAGCCGGTCGGAGATATTCACGTCCTCAGCTAGATCCACGTCTCGTTTCAGAACCTGGGTGAGGAGCGGGCGTCACGTCTTCGGCTTTTCTAGCCACGGAGCCACTGTTCTGCCCCCAAGAGGAAATGATTTCGTTCCACAGGGTAGAACCATGATGAGCAGGTACATCAAGTATACGACGGTGCTGAGGTAACCGATGATGCTCTGTATGGGGTGGTGAAGACAGAATCCTGGTACTGGGGGAGCCCAACATTTAAGATCAGGCTCAGCTCACAAAGTCCCAGAATTCCTTCAGAAATCCAACACTTGAGGTGTTGAAGCCAGAATCCTGGTACTGGAGAAGCCCAACATCTAAGAAGATCAAGCTCAGCTCACAAAGTCCCAGAATTCATTCTGAAATTCAACACCACCACCATGAGCAACCAACAGTTCTCAGAAGCACCAGGAAACACAGACTCTGGTATCATGAGGACTTCTGGTACCAAGATGGAACCTAAGTCTGTGGAACAGCGATCGTATCCTGCACAGAGTAGTTTAAGACGACAGCAAAGACTGGAACGTTAAGAGTTCCCGACCCTAAGAGCACCGGAGAACATTCCGGTACGGTGGAGCTCTCAACCAGCTCCGCCCACTCTGATGAGTGGGATTTCGTTATGAAAATCCTCGTGTCCTGTGTTAGTTTCATTAAAGCTAATGCTCTTAACTACAGGCAGTTTCAAGAATTCTTGTCTGAGCTGAAGATGTGCTTTACTGAGATCCGCTGGATGAGTCGGGGCGAGTTTTGAAATGTTTTAACGACCTGCTCCCGGAGATCAACGCATCCAAAATCAAAACTCAAACACATTGTTTAATTTTTATGCTTCTCTTTCCATTGTGAGCTCCCCGATCTCAATAAAACATGCACTCAAAGTAACTACCGTTTTCGGGAGCATCTGCATCTGTGTGCAGACTTTTTCGAAGTTGAAACACCTTAAATCTCCAACCGGATGCAGTCAGACTGCTAAATTGCTCCACCCCTCATGTACTGTCTATTCACCAGTTACCTTAAACACCTGTGACCTGGTGCTGCCCTTTTTCTGCTGATATAGTTCGAATCATGCACTTTGGATCCACATCAAGCTGCTGTAGTTTCTGTGCAATACTTGAATGTAAATGTAAATATTTAAAATTCCTATCTTAGTTATTTCTTCTAGTCTTTTTAAGTCCTAAGTTTTATTTTTACTTAACTTGGTTTTCTTGCTATTTATATTTTATATATTATTATGTTTACACACGCCGAGACCTGAGTAACTGCATTTCGTTCTAATCATGTACATGGTGTTGAATGACAATAAAGCTGAGTCTGAGTCAGATCCAGACTCACTGATCAACATTTATTAGCTATTATGACTGGCAGTAACAAATATGGAACCTGACGCTTACTCTCGTCAGGCAAAAGCAGGCTCACAGTTTACACTGATTTTTTTAAGGAAACACTGTATGAGGAAGGATAATGGAAATTATTAAAATAAATAAAAATTTCTGCATTATCATTATGAACTACAATTATACAAAGCACAGACAATACATCCAGTATACATAGAAAATAGCTTTTTTGGGTGTGTTTACTATTTCACCTGCGGTCCGGCCCCCCGAAACACTGAAGAACAGTAATCTGGCCCTTCGGTTAAAAAGTTTGAGGACCCCTGGAAAACAGCAACAGAGAGAGGAACATGCAGAAGAAAGATACAGATAAGTTGGACCTTGACATGGAAACGACTGGCAACCCCTGATTGTCACTTTAAATTCAAGCTTCCATCCTTGTGGTGTTTCTTGCTGCTTTGACATCTTATTTAAACAATAAAAACTAAACATTTTAGAGCAAAAGTTCCTGCAATGAAAGACACAAGCAGCAAGAATCTGATCAGGTCTGACCTGCCTAGCTGTGCTCATTCAATCTGATAATGCAGGAAAACCCGAGCAAACCTGTATTATATATTAAACACAAAACACATATACATTTATATTTAAATAATGAGAAATCATGTGTTATATACTCACAGTGCTCACAGTCCCAGCAAAGCTCAGGGTTCAGAGTGCTGGATCAGCTTTACACTGAACTACACGGTCTTGCCTGAAAACAGGCGTTTCCACAATCTTCACCCTACCCGTATTCAGACAAACCCGCCCTTATGCAAATATCACTTTCTTCCGCGTGGTATAAAAATCCGCCCAATAGAAACCCGGCTTTAGGTAATGAGCCAACCATACCTGTCAAGTCTCCCGTTTTGTCCGGGAAACTACCGTATTTTACGCCTCTTTCCTGCCGTCCTCCCGTATTAGTATTTTCCCGTAAATTTCCCGTATTATATTATAATTTTCAAAAACATTCCTGTGCCTCTCCAAACTGAAATGTCACTAACGTCGCGAGAACTGCCACCCAGGCTGCTGCAAGCGGCAGTTCTCGCGAGGTTAGTGCAGACAGCGGGAACAAACCTGGAACAGGGAGAGATGGATGGATGCAAGGAGAGAGAGGGCATTCCTGCAAAAAAAGTAAAGACTGCATGTAAATATCTAGAGAAAAGGGACATCGAATTTACCTTTCTAAAGAGCAGAAGAAAATAAAACGTGTTTCACTTTAAGACAAGCAATGTGTATATATGCTGAAAATATGTCAAATAAATAAATGTGCTTCAATTCCCTTTTGTGTTTTCATTTAGGCTGTATTATAAGAATTACAGTACATATGTAGGAATGTCCACAGCATTTCAGTGTCAACAAAGGTAGGCCTATCAGATTCAGATTGTAGTTTGTGGTTCACAGGTGGTTATTTTAGATTTCTTGTAAACCTGTCTTAAAATGTAAGGGATACTGAACCTCGGTTGGGCTGGTGGGACGGCTCGAAGCGCGCGGTGGAAAATTTCCCTTATTTTTAAATCCAAAACTTGACAGGTATGGTAGGGGCATCAGTTAACACATGGACTTTGTATCTCAAAACCTTGACCTGAGATAATATTGAAGTCGGGTTTTTTTTTCACTTTAACCAGAACAGATAACTCTAAAAACAGATAAAGGTCAATTCTGTTGCAATTAAAAATAGAAAAAATTCAACCTAGTGTAAATAACCACACACCATGTGTGCATTTTGTCTGTCAGCTCTTAAATCTGTATTTTATTCATTTATTTATTTATTTATTTCATTTTTAATGTTTCTTCTTAGTTGTCGTTTCTTTCTGTTCTTTGCTACCCTTGTCTTGTACTGCTATAACAACTTAATTTTCCTAGGAGGATCAATAAAGTCTTATCTTGTCTTAATATTTTAAAGTCAGACGCTCTGTTGGCACGGTGGTAAATCACACCATCCCGCAACTGCTGAAATATGGGGTTAAAATCCCTGTGGTGCCATCAGCCAGTCTGGCATCTATACAGCCACAATTGGCTATGTCTGAGGGCTGGGGTATGCCAAACATCCTACCCATTGGAAGGTGCACGTGTCAGTGCCATATCCTTGTACTGGTGTTGCAACACAAAGTTAAAGCAGGTAAAGCAGGAAAAGGTTGTCAAAATGTGTTGGGTTTACTGACACTACCCTATTTACAACCTAAATACCAAGAAGTAAGAAGTCATATTTAAACATACTGCTATAATTTTTCTCTTTTAGGCAGGGGAAAGAGCGCCCATTGATATAGAATGTAACCAAGCTTTTTTGGCATAAAAAAATGCCTGTATATATGCCTTAAAAGGTCAAAAAAAAGTTTTCCCTGCACATTGGTTTTAGAAGTTGGAAGGAAATTGATGATTGATTTAGACCACATGTTTAAGCCTGGTAAAAAAAAAAAAGCCAGATGTAGTATGCATAGGGGACAGTTCCCTCTGGACACTCAGGCTTTCTCCCACTTTCCCAAAACATGTTACTAGGTGGATTGGCTGCCCTAACGTGGCCCTAGGTGTGTGAACGAGTGAATATAAAAGTGTGTAGCCTTGTGATGGATTGGCACTCTGCCTAGGGTCAGTGACAGTGGGGACAGTGGTAGCCTGGTGGGTAGAGCTCTTGGCTATCAACCGAAAGGTTGAAAGTTTGAATCCCAGCTCGGCCATGCAGCCACTGTTGGGCCCTTGAGCAAGCTTCAGGGGGGCCGTACACTGGCTGACCCTGCACAAACAAGCTGGGATGCGCGAAGAAAGAATTTAATTGTACTGTACATATGAATATGTATAAATGACTAATAAAGTTTCGCATTTTAGTGTGTATTCCAGTCATGCCTTACACAGAATTAAGAAAAGAATGTAACTTTTATTTCTGTTATGTTAATTTATCAATCTTTACATTTCTGCATATGTGTCCAGGTTATTATTAATGAGCGACCTATCATAATCGTTTTAATGATTTTGTAAGTGCATTCTGGTTTTATACCAAACATATGCGGATTCCTGGCTGCGTTATCTCATACAGGTTTAATATATAGGATGCCTAACGAGTGCACAATAACATGGTATCTATGGTGTTTTTACACACTAGTTAGTACAGCAGTGTGCGGTTTGGGACGCGACCATTCCTTCGCGCCCTTTCTTCTCACGAGACTCGAAATAACGGTTTTCTACCAGACGGTTCTTCTCTTATCGGTAATTTTCTATCCAAACATTTATAACTTTTATATTTGAAATCGAAATGAAACTGAAATATTAGCCAAAAATTCGAGGGAAATTCATTTTTAAAACGTTATTTTGAAAGGTAAAGTTAAGGTAAGTCCGTTAAAAGGTAAGCTAACGTTAATGACAGTTACTACTGAATCGACCCTGGCTCTGAGCTAGTTAGTAAGTCCTGTTTAATATTCATTTAGATAAATTATTACTTAGACCGTTCGGTATTTATTTTCATTTCATGATTTTGCAATGAACCCGTTTTATACCGGTTAACGGTTTCAAATGATTTACAAATTATTCTTTTTGGTGAGTCGGTTCGTTTTAGTCAATGTGTAAATGAATCGATTCCTCTATGAATTCTCGGTGCAGGTCCTACTGAATCGATTCTTTTACTTACTGATTCCTTCAGAACGAATTTAAATCTATTTATTTATTAGGATTTTAACACACTCTGGTTACATTCATCAGGGGTTTTGCGAGCGGCCGACCGGGGGGGGCGTGGCACTACGAGATTAATACTATGAGCCGGTGGCACACGGGACTGACGGAAGATGTTCCAGGCATCCGCGATTGAGCCGTGGCTCACTGAGGGGAAGGGGGGCGTTTGCTCCGCGCTCTATCAAGGGGAGGGGGCGTGGCCGCGGTAGGGCTTAGCACGCGCTTTCGCGCTCCAACAAGGGGAGGGGGGGCGTGGCAGAAGCAGCGCTCGTCACACGCGTTTGCTCCGCGCTCTATCAAGGGGAGGGGGCGTGGCCGCGGTAGGGCTTAGCACCAAGGGGAGGGGGCGTGGCCGCGGCAGGGCTTAGCACGCGCTCCCAGAAGGGGAGGGGGGGCGTGGCAGAAGCAGCGCTTGTCACACGCGTTTGCTCCGCGCTCTATCAAGGGGAGGGGGCGTGGCCGCGGTAGGGCTTAGCGCCAAGGGGAGGGGGCGTGGCCGCGGTAGGGCTTAGCACGCGCTTACGCGCTCCAACAAGGGGAGTGACAGAAACGGTATTGACTCGTTACACAAGGACAATTTTGTTTCTCCAGTTAACTTGGCACGTCTTTGTACTGTGGGAGGAAACCAGTGTTCCCGGAGGAAACCCACATGGACATGGGGAGAACATGCAAACTGCACACAAAAAGGACCTGGGTATCGACAAATCTGTTATGTAACTAACTACAGTGCACGGGTGCGCAGCAGATCGAGTAGATGTGGCCTAGCAACATGAACTCCGAGGGTCTGGATTCGAATCGCCCCTCCGGCTGCTGACTATGAGAAATTTTGCACGTTCTCCCCAAGTCCACATGGTTTTCTACTGTGTACTGTGGTTTGATAGCACCATCCAAAACATGCAGATGGTGGAATGGCTAATCTAAACTGTACAGTACACACACATTCTAAATTGGGGAGGTTGGGCATTTGTCTGTGTACTATTAAGTAGGGAGGGTCGCCTCAGGAAGAGCATCCAGATCCATTGTGGTGACACATAAATACAGTAGTACAAAACAAAAACTCTTATTGTCTATTAAAAAACACTGACGATCCTTTAAAGTTCATGTCACATCAGTGTTTGTCCTGTTACAGGAAGTGATGTGACTGATTCATTTTATATGGCAGCTTTAAATATCACATAAATTTATATGGATTTAATGCACTTGTGCTTTTGATAGACATGAGTGGAGCTTCGCAGGCAGAAATGGGGGACACGAACCCATCAGAGTCTGTAAAGCGAAGGCCAGGCAGGTATCACCAGTCTGCTTTGAGCATGCTGGCCATTCACAAATCCACAATGGAGAAACAGGTGAGATGAATTTACATTAAACCATAATGAAAGACCTGTTCTGTAGACGTGAAGCTGACCAGCAGGACTTTGTTAACCTGTAGGCCAGATTCAGACAGGAGAGGGAGGTGAGGAAGGCTAGTCTGACGCCAGCACACCAGTACATGTTTGAAGTCCTGGCTGTTGGGCTTGGCCTGGAAGTTTCAGCGGTAGAAGATTTTATTCTTGATGCCCCATCAGTAAGTTTTACAGCAGATTTATAGGGCTGGGCGATTTTGCAAAAAAAAAAATCTCGATTATTTTAAAATTATACCCGATTGTCGATTATGATTTAGATTTTTTTTTGTTCTTGTATAATGCAATTAAAATAAGACTCAAATTTCTTTTTTTGCATTGTAATTAAAGGCTGCAGAAGTGCAAAAATAGTAACAGCACCACCTATAATAATCCTTTTAAGGGACTCAAACTTTATAACAATAACGATATCACAATAATTAAAACAAAATAGATCTAAATGATCTATATCCTTATCTATCTATATCTAAGAATAGCTCACAAACAACTTTAATTTTAAATGATGTTCAGCAGAACCTCCTTACATTAGGAAAAAAAACTACAAAAAGTCCTTTACAGGTTTCTTAAAAGGAACTCGTACGAGCCTGTACTGTGCTGTTTCCACCACTGAGTGAGTCTGTATCAGTATCTACACTGGGGGGGGGGGGCATCAAGCGATCACTCAACTCAGCTTTGATTTTGTCCTCTTGTGATTTGGGGGGTGGATACAACATTTTAAACATGTAAGGATGTGTAATGTGTCATTTTAGTCCCATAAAACCTTCAAACTGTGTTAACCACTATTATGTGTCGTAGAATGATTCGATTCCATTGAACGGCCCTTTAAGCCAAAATAAAGGAACCGATTCGCGCATTTGGGAGTCATTACATACATACGGCTCTTTAAAAGGAACCGAGACAAAAGATCCGACTCCCTATCGCAGAATTCACTGCAGCAGTTTCCCAGACGCGATTTATTTACTCAGTAACGGATGTGATTTAAAATGTAGTGAATTACAATTCTTAGTACAAAACTTACTTAAGGCTACGAGGCTGCGCGAGCCTTAAGGTCGTCATCTCAGCTACTTCTTTTTGTTCCACGATCCAGATCAAAGCAAAAAGGAGATCGGGCCTTTTTAATTGCGGCCCCAAGATTGTGGAACAGTTTGCCGCTAGAGATTAGGGCTGCATCATCATTGACCTGTTTTAAAACTAAATTAAAAGCTTATTTTTATGCTATGGCCTATGATAATAGTTGAGATTGATGGGTTATGTCGTTGTGTTTGTGTATGTGTGTATATGTATGTGTGTATATGTATGTGTGTACATGTAAATTTGTACTTTTTGTGAAGCACTTTGGGCAGACATTATTGTCTGCAATAGTGCTATATAAATAAAATGAACTGAACTGAACTTAAGTAAAAGTAAAATGACAGGCTGTAAAATCTACTTTAAAAAGTACAAGTACACAAAAAGACCGACTCAATTACAGTAACGCGAGTAAATGTAACTCGTTACTTTCCAGCCAATCCTGATCGCGCTCATCGGCTCCGTATTTTGATTCAGTTCAGCGGTGTTTGATTCAGTGAATCTTAATGAAACTCTTCTGTTTGTGTCTCGTTTTGCCGATCGTGTTTGCGCTCCTTATTTCTGAATCTAACCGTTAGCGTGTATAATCCTTGTTATCTTCCGTTTACTGTTTTGGTTTTCGCTGGTTTTGGACTCCAACTGGTTTTGTACCCTGTTTTTATATGAAACTTTCCCTGATTTATATTCCGCGAGCGTCTGCTCAGTTTCTGCTTCGTGACATGTTGGTATTTTCATTAAAATATAAAGTATGTAAACAATCGCGATTGAAAACGTTCATGCGAATTAACCGAATTAATCGTGAAAATCGCCCAGCCCTAATTTATACAGTGAAAGCAACAGAGGTGGACAAAATAACGGAAACAAACTACAATTAAATGTATTGCTTAGCCAAACAGTGATGCATAACTCAGTTTCTTTCACTTATTTTGCATTTAAAATGCACCACATAACCAGGCCTTTCTGTCTTTTTTTGATAGTTAGCACCGTTTGATGATTTCTTTGCCAAAGGAGGGTCAGAAGTTATTTCATTTGCGTACCAGGAATCAGAGGTTCCAGGAGTAGGTGAGGACATGAAGAGCTGAACGTCTTTATGTTGCTTTTTATCTGTATTAACAGAACAAATTAAAGAATATCCACAAATCAGCTATATTGTTATAACAACAGCATAGTCGTGTCATGCACAGTAATAAACAGCATGTATGTTCTGCTCCCTACGTCTCTTAAACATTGTGTATTAATTCATTTATTTACATACATTTATGTTTTATTATTGACAGGGTGTTGCTGTTATGTATTGATTCAATATTTGTTAAGGAAGCATATTATTATTATTTAAACAGGATTTGGCCAATTAAGGACATTCACTATAATATTACACAAAGGTAATTTCTGCTACTGAACACTCTCTTTTCTCATCCTGTTCATATTAAATGCTGTAGAATGTGGTCGCACTTTTCCTGGCGTGTCGAAGGGAACCAAAATGATGCGACTGTTCCTGGCCGATATGTCCGACACATGCTTTGAAGGACTTTGTTTGTTTTTTCTGAGAACCAACGCGGATGTTGCACTCAACCCAGCGAACATCCACAAGGTGACAAACTGCACTTAGTTAGCACATTGTTATTATTTCTGCAGTGAGCTGTGCTCATTTCAGAGATGCCTGGTCTGTTTTTATTGTAGGAGATTTATCTATCCATGCTCAGCGCCACAGAGGGGATGCTGAAAGGAATAAGAGATTTGTTATCAAATGTGTACATACCAGCAGTTTGTACAACTGAGAACTGGGGGGCTTTAAACCAGTCTAAACATGGAGAGAAAATCAAGCAGAACTTTAGAGATGACCTGTTTCACTTCACGCACTTTCTGGATGGTAAGAGTATGTTTTAAAAATATGTGTTTTTATATCTTCTGTAATTCTAAAAAGGTTATAAACAGTGGTATGTAGGCTGGTTCTGATAAAGAATTAAAAGGCAAATAGAATCCTGACTGGTGTAATTTATGTTTAGATAATGTAAATTAACTGAGGTTATTTCTAGGTTTCTTTTTTTATTGTTTTTATGCATTTTCCCTTTTTCTCCCAACCTAGTCATATCCAGTTCTCTCGATTATATCGCCCCTCCACTGCTGCAGACCTGACCCTGTTTGAGGAGGGCAGTATCTAACACACGCCCCCTCTGACACGTGTGCAGTAGCCAAACGCTTCATCTGCATGAGTCGGGTTCTTTTTGATGTGCCTCTCTGTGATATGCTGTTCCTGGCAGGAAAAAAGAAGCGGTCAGTGACTGCACATGTGTCAGAGGAAGCGCTTGATAGTCTGTGCTTCAGCGTGGGAGTAGTTACAGTCGAGGAATCGGATACGACTAGATTGTGTTTAGACCCCCCCGTGTTTAAGCTGGTCATGTATGATTCATTCTGCAGAGATGCAGCTGAGCATCGAGGGTACCGTTAAACTAACAAAAGCCTCAGAGATCGACTTCTCCAGACTTGTGACCTTTGAGAATATAAAAGCGGCGGCTGAAGACGCGGACATGGTGCGCAGACTCGAGGAGATTTTAATGGGGTGGCACAAGCAGATCGAACAGGTGCGCGCCTTCACATAACAACAGTACAGTCATGTTACCTGTGTAAATTTGCCCTTACAGCACATGTACGACTTTTTAAAGTGTTTCAGTCACATTAGCTTTCAATTTACCATAAATGACCTGTTAAAATTTAAATCACGTCACATGGTTTCTTATCAACAAGGTGTTTAAGCTTCATTTAATTAAAAACAGCTATCAAAATCACAGCAAACATGACAGAACAGGAACATGAAGATGTATACTATAGCTAGAGGTACAATAGCCCCGTCCAGGGTGTTTCTGTGTGCCTTGCGCCCATTGAGAGCTGGGATAGGCTCCAGCACCCCTTGCAAATAAGCAGCTTAGAAACTAGAGATATTCCCTACAGCTTTGGGTAATATTAATGTACCATACTAATGTACCATACATGTTATTTATTAAGTTATTTTAGCACGTCTGACACACTGCCTTGCCACAAATCTATGGTCTTTGTACTGCCACTACATCCTGTCGTGCAGATTTAAAGGTGACCGTGTGAGACCTTTTGGGTTGTAGGTGCTGACAGAAAGGAATCAGATTCGTAGAGAAGATGATGCGTTGGGGCCTTTGACAGAACTCGAACACTGGAAAAGGATGTCTGCAAAGTTCAGCTCCATCATAGAACACATCAAAGGCTCAGAATGTAAAACTGTGGTGAACGTCCTTCATATAAACCGATCAAAGACCATAAAGGTACAAGACATCATAAAAAATATCTGTTTTTTAATGGTGATGTATAATGACGTACAGAGATAGGCATGATATCGTACACCACAGTTTATTGTGGCTCTAATAAAATGGTTTTGTTCTTCAGCTATGGCGGGAGCTAGATAACAGAATAACTGACTGTGCGAACGAGGCTAAGGACAACGTAAAATATCTCTCCAGCCTGGAGAAAATATGTCGGCCTCTTTATAACTCTGATCCAGTAAGTGTACTTTACTCCAACGTGCTCAGAATTAGTGGCTCACTAGGGTAAGTGAATAAAAGAAAATAAGAATTTAATCTTTGTGCTCCTAAGTATATGACCTATATGCACACCCATGAGCCAAAACATTAGGACTACCCGCCATATGTGCTGCCTAAACAGCTCTGACCTGCTCAGACATCTGAAAGAGTCCTGTGGTATCTTATAGCAGGACATTATCAGCTACTCCTTTAACTTCTGTATGTTCTGAGGTGGATCGTTCTCTTGGAGTTTGAGGGTGCCCCAGTTTGACTGCACCCCATGCACATAACCTGGTTAATACAGACATGGTTTAATGAGTTTGCTGAGGGGACTGAAGTGGCTCGCATAAAGCCCTGACCTTAGCACTACTGAACATGCTAGGAAGAAATCAGGAGCACAAATTCCTATAGATATTTTAAGATGTTGTGGAAAGCCTTCCCAGAATTGAGTAGGCTGTGACAGCCTCAGTTTGGGTGGGAACACTATACTTGCACCCATGGTTTTGGTATGGGATGTACTTGTTTTTCACCTCACTCATCATCTTCTCAGTACCATGTACAGGCCAACACTACTCTTGCCTCTATATATTGTTTTTTTAGATTAGAAATGTCTTTTGTATTTATTGTAGGCCTTTTTGTTCTGTGTTGCACCCTGGTCCTGGAGGAACGTTGTTTCTTTTCAATATGTACTTCTCCCTCTAGCGCATGCTGTGTGTCCACATACTTTTGGCTAAATCGCTCTTCCCTAATACTATCACCGTTTATTAGGTTTGTATCACTTCTGTGTTTATATTATTTTTAGGTCACCATGACTAAAAGTATCCGGACTCTCATCACCACCATTTGCATGATACATGATGTGTCAAGATATTACAACACGTCTGAACGAATGTCTACACTTTTTATTAAAGTACGTGCATACTTGTATATTTGATTGGATTGTTTTAGTTACCTGGTGGTTTCATTTGATCATACAGAGAATCCGAAATACTGTGTATACATCATTACAGGTTACTAATCAGATGGTGACCGCCTGCAGAGCTTACCTTACTAATAATGGCACCTCAAGCATTTGGGATCAGGACACACACGATCTCATTAAGAAGATGCAGGTAGGGTGTGGTTTGTTTATTCGGCTCTCCTCGTTTTATATCCAGTTAAACGAATCGTCTGTTATCTTTTTGCAACAGGAGTGTATCTGCCTGTTTGAGGAGTATCGGTCATGCTTCCAAAGTACGAAGAAGCAGAGGCTCGAGACGCAGCCCGGGAAATCATTCGAGGTGTCGGAGATGTACATCTTCCGCAAGTTTGACGATTTCTGCAAGAGGCTCGAGAAGGTGACCAGCCATTTTCACATGACCACGACACCGAGCAGAGCCGTCCTGGTCCATCCCTGAATCCCTGAAGTGTTTTGTGTTTTTAGATAACTCAGATGATCACAGTGATAAAATCGTTCTCGGCCCTCGGCCAGTCAAGAATCGAAGGGCTCGAGGCTCTAGCTGCAAAGTTTCAGAACATCTACATCAACATAAAAAAGAAGGAGTACGACATACTGGCTCAAAGAAGAGAGGTGTTTGAGGTGGACTTTACCGAGTTCATGTCTCACATCAGTAACCTGGAGGTGAGTGGAGTGTTTGACTTAAGAAACATTAAACAGACTAAACTCATTAGTACTTTTTTCCAGTGCCGTTGTTAGTAGTTAAAGTTGGAATGTCTACACTAAGACATCATTTGCTTTTTATAGCAGCGGTCCCAAACCTTTTTTGCACCATATACCGGTTTCATATAAGATATAATTTCACGGGCCAGCGGGCATAATAAAAACACAAAGTGCATAACAATACTACTCACCAATAATGGACACCCCCACCTAGGGGTGATAGGAGGCAATAACACCTGAAGTTTGTTCCTTATGTTCGGTCTAATCCGTAACTTTCACCACTGCAGAAAATCCCGCTTCACAAAGATAGGATGTTAGAAATGGACCCAGTGTTTTACATTTTACATTTTCAGCATTTAGCAGACGCTTTTATCCAAAGCGACTTACACAATGAGCAATTGAGTGTTAAGGGCCTTGCTCAAGGACCCAACAGTGGCAACTTGGTGGTGGCGGGGCTTGAACCGGCAACCTTCTGTTTACTAGTCCAGTACCTTAACCACTGAGCTATCACTGGCCCCAGTGTTGTCATTGCCTTTGTAGCGATCTCTAATTATTTATTCTTTCTGTGCGGCCCGGTAATAAATGACCCGGCCTGTGGCCCAGTGGTTGGGCACCACTGTTCTACAGCATTACAGGTTGGATTTGGCCCGTTCCATTTCACAATTGTGGTATTTCTGATGTACTCACAGTTTAAAAAACTGTTAAATTTCCAAAATAATTTATGTCCGGAGATTCGGGCATTATCATTTTATTTTAGAATCACGTCTCGAGTTATTTTCGTAATATTACGATTATTTCTGTAGTAAGTTCTGGTATGTTCCCAGATTTTGTGCTCTTGTAGCGTTTACAGAAAAGCAGCCTTATATCCTAATGCTTTCAGCTTCATACTTCTTTGTAGGTGTGCTGTTTTATGGATATGTGCCATCCTTCTCCCTCCAAACTGAATGTGCCAACCAAAGAGTTCTATTTGTTGTGTCTGACCAGAGTAGATTATCCTTTCATACGTCATTTATCATTATGATTAATGTAATATAAACGTCTAGCATAATTACAGGATAATTAATTCAGCTGCAGTTTGCACTCTTTTACATGTATACAATTACTTTTACATATATACAATTAAACATATCATTTTTTTTTTCTTCAGCACCAACTTCAAGATTTAATGAGAAAATGTTTCTCCAAGATTTTTTCATCTCAACAAGCCTTAAACCTCCTACAAAGGTGCTCTTTAACATACAGCTATTCAAATCCACATCTTACAGTACAGACAGTGTATCGTATTGGGTTTATAATAGTTAAATCGGGGCTTCAAATGCTTTTGAATTTGCCTTCAACTGGTTAATTGTTTGAAAGTCTGATGAAAAAAATAGAGGAAGGACTGGATCAGAGATCTATACAATCAGGCATTGGCTGATATGATGTAAAAAGTCTTAACCGGTCTTTGTAAGTTTGTTTTATTCACACTGAGTATCAATAAAAAGGACTGACCATTATAGCAGTGGGTGACAGAAACACTCCAGACAGGATGACCAGTTCTCAATTCAGACACCCACATCAGAGAGACTGATTTAGCTGGAAATGTGTGTGAATAATTTGCCAGAAACCGGTCGCTGTAATAAGGCAGTATGACGTATAAAAAGTCACTAAAAACCCAGATTACATTATGGCAGGATAATTAAGTTACACTGGCAGTCTGGTACATTTGTTACTACAAAGTCCGGTTTAGCTCCTGCACGTCTTGCTGATCTCTTTAAGTATTATAGCTGATTTCTATCACTTTGTTCAGAACTATGTTATTGTTATTGTAATTATTATTCATGCAGAACTATTTAATGGTACAGTTTAAGGTGGCAAACAGACTGACCCTAACCCTAACCCTAACCCCCCCCGTGTTATCTTATATCAGCTAATGTTTGACAAAGCAGATCACGTTCAGTCGTTAATGAATGTGTTTGGTTTCTAGGTTTCAGAAACTGAACATGTCGTGTCTGCAGGCAGAAATCTCCACAACCCTCCACCTGATTCTGCAGCACTACGTCACAGAGCTCGAAGCTGTAAACCAGGTCTCTGCTGGTCTAAAGATCTGAGGATCATTGTCACACTAAAAGAACAACAGAATTAACATTAACTCCTGTGTTTATATGTGTAGCACTATCAGACCTACAGAGAAGATCCTCCCATAGGCAGAAACATGCCTCCAGTGGCGGGCAGGATTGTCTGGGTCAGGCAGCTGTTCAGCAAAATACAGGAACCCATCAGTTACATTGAGGTGCACACAGACTTTATGAACGCTCCTTGTTTTTAAAGGAACATTTCATATTGTGCTACACTGCTTTCATAAGCCTCCCTGACTCACTGTTTCATTTATTTATACAATCACTATGATTTGTTGCTAGTGAAAGGTCCTGCAAAATAATCTAATGCTAATAATTCAGTATAATTAAAACAAAATAGCTCAATCATTTAATAAGAATTGTTAGTAGAAGTCCCAGTAAATGTGTATTTGGAACAGTTCAGTTTTATGTAATAATTAAAAAACATTTTCACCATATACACCAAGTACTTACACATGCTGTATAAACAATATGCAGAAAAACTCAGAGGTCCTGTCCACATCTGAGGGGCAGGATGTTGTGCAGCTGTACAACAGGTCTGCAGCGGTGTTTGTGGAGTTTGAGATTCTTTACTATACAGCCTGGATGAACAGGTTCCCACAGTTGGAATATGGCAAGTATCTTAAGCGTTTCTGTTACATTTGAACCCTAAAGGAATGATGGAAAACACTCATGATTTTACCTCTTTTACAGCCCTGTATGAAACCCTGCTTGTTCGCGACCCAGAATCAAAGAAACTGCTGGTGAACAGTTCTACAATAAACGAGACATTACGAGAGATTAAATGCTTGATTAAACTGGGATTGAAGGTTCCCGAGAAGGCTCTGTATATGTTTAGGACAGAGAAACACCTAAAGACAACACAATTCAGATTAGAGGTGGGAAAAAATGAGCTTTCAGTTCATTCACTTTACAACAAACCTGCTAATCACAGTGAACTGTGTGTGTGTGTGTGTGTTTGGTTTGTGATGTGTAGACGTTTATCAGCAGTTATGAGGATACGCTTGAGGAAATTCCTGCTATGTTTTACAGTCTGATGATATCAAAAATAAAAAAGGTATGATATTCTTCTCACTGGCTTTTATATCTGATAAATTATTAAATAGAATATATCAACATGTAAATATGAATTAATGCCAGATCAGTGTTTTTCGAACCCTGGGTGGGTCGTGAATCAGACAAAGTGGGTCGCAGAGAAATGGAGGCTTTATATTACATCTTGTAAATCACAGTGAGACCAGATACAGTAAATAGCATTCTTTGTGTTGCCTGGGTTGTGTAAAAAATCATGGACAAAATGAATTTGGGTTGCTTAAAACCCTGGTCTAGATTAAGTGTCTTATCACAGTGTGCATCAGCTGGGTCTCCCTTAAATTTCTTCCATGGCTTGTTTCACACTGTAGGTCTGATTGCTTCAGAGTAAAGCAGAATACACAACAGCAGTAAGGGCCTGGGCTTGATTCCCCTAGGTCTAGGGTCCTTTCTGTGTGGGGTTTGCATGTTCTCCCTGTGTCCAAGTCCAAGGACATGCAGTCAGGTTAACTGGAGCTACTAATAATTGCCCTAATTGTGTGTGTGTGTCTGTCTGGGGTGTTTTCAGCATTTTGCCTGGTGAATCAGACCCACTGCAGCCCTGACCAGGATAAGGCAGTGGTAAAACAGAGAATGAATGATTATATTATCTAATGCAGTTGCTCTGTGTACCAGGTGGACTCTGTGCTTCGTCAAGGCTTGGTGTTTCTCAGCTGGTCGTCTCTCATCCTGGACACATTTTTCAATGATCTTGATGCTGCCATGGCTGAGCTGCAGCATGTTCTAAAGAAGGTACATTCTGAGTGTGTATGTGAGAACAATAGTGACATGATTAACAGTATCTTCTAACTGCATGTAACATGTTCAGGTGACAGATCTTTGCGAGATTCGCATTGAAGGTGTTTTACACAACATCTCCGAGACTGTCCTCATCACCCTGCCAGAGGACAGAGCCTCATCTCTACAGGACCTGATTACCACCAACGAGGTAACGTCATGTTACCCCCAGCATTCGGGATGCTTAAGAATACTTTATGATGAAGTAACATTTAAATCTGATACAGGCTCAGACTAAGCTGTGGGCTCAGACTCTCAACCAAAAGAGCAGCCACGTAGAGGAGGCAGTGAAGGAACTGACTTTAATCTTCAGTGCTATTTATGAGCCAAAAGAAAGCAAAGACCCGGCTGAGAAACCTAAAGGTATTTTGATTAGATTGATCTGAACAGGCCTTGCAAACGTTTCTATATAAACAGAAGTAACGAAAATGATGCTGTTTTGTATTTGTAGGACACAAACGTGTTGCATTCTCAGAAGATCTGGGCTCATCAAACGATAAAGACAGGTTCAAGGCAGAAGCCCGTGAAGCTGATAAAGACGAAGACTTTAAAAACGTAAATGCTGGGTCCACTATTTGTCAGCTAAAATAAATACTTCACCTATAGTTAAGATTAATCTATAACTAAAATACTGCCTGTAAAACAAACTGATATATATATGTATATATGTATATAATATATATAGACCTTCTAGTTAGAGCTTCCCATGTTCTACATAAATCAAGGACGGTGTTAAATAAGTACAGGATGTCAATTTATCACATGGCTTCAGCTACCCATCTCCCTTTAAGACATATCCAATCATGCCACTGTAGATGCTTGCCTGCCTGGTAGCACCTCTGAGTTTCGAACCCCTGATCTCAGCAATAGTAGGCCAAAGTAAATGACCACTGCTCCACCTAATATTTGTTATACCAATGCACCAAGTGAAATGTTAACCACTAATACCCTGAAGCCACCGTATTACTGTCTCACACACAAAACCTTTAGCTGTAAATGGTAAGCAACACAGTGATGTGCATCGTGTACTCATACTTCCCGTGGAGCATCAGACACAACAGTAACACTTCTGCATCGCTTTCACTAGCAATCTGGTTTCTGCTTAGCAAACAGCATTCTCTTCTTATTATTATTTTTATTTTTATTATCACAAGTAGTTCACAGTTCCAACAAGGAGCTGGCAAATCTGATCCAACAGAGGTGCTAGCAAATCTGTAAGTGTGAAACTGTAATAAAAAGAAACATCTCCACCTGGAACAAATGAAAGTTCAACCAGGCGCAGGTGACTGTCTGTTACGCGGAAACAATGGCAACCATCTGCACCTCCATGCCTTCTCTCCCGACCAGATTTGGAAAGGCAGAAAGACATTATTCTGTAATCGAGCCACACCGTCAATCTCCACCTAGTTCTGTTTGGCCTGCAAGGGCACCAGTTATGATGTAAAACATACCATGTATAAAACAAACAATAACAATTTTATGTTCATGTGATAAAGAGACCTAAAAACAATGTAATTACATTTAAATCATTTTTAGATTTAAATCATTAATGGCCCTGCTGTTTATTTTCCTGGTTATTTGTAGGAGTGCAGAGAACTGTATGCTCACTTCAGCGCAAAACTTCTGGACGCTTTGGTGAAGGCCACATGTTTGTCTCTGGACACGTTAAAAAGAAGATTGTTTATTTCCAGGTGAGAATGAACATGTTTCACCATGTAAATAAATCATTAAAAAATACACAAAACATTTAAAGCAGTAATTTTTTCTTTCTAGCTCATCTGGCGGCCATCCCAGTGTCTCAGATGAGGTGATAACTTTAATAAAATCTGAGATCCACCTGACCATACCCAATGTGGTAAGTGTTTATATTACTAATGCTTTACTCTGTGCTGTTACTGAATCTTGGAACCATAAGCACATTGAGAGTTCTGTGTTCTGATGAAGGTGATGATACCGAGTCTTGATAAGATCCAGCAAGCAATCATTCACCTGGTGCATCTGGTGCTGGAGGTGAGCCGCGGCGTGGCATGCTGGAAACAGGATTGCCGCTCAGACGACGTTGGAAAGTCTGGATGTAAGAGGCGGCATTAACAATCATTAAGAATCTTCCACGGTTTCCCTTCAGCTTGATGCATTTGGAGTTGTTTTGTTTCCTGCAAAAAACAGAAAGACATATTCTGTACTGTAAAGTCCGGAAGCGTATTGCTGCCACACAGATGAAAAGAAATGTCAGTATGTTGTTATAAAGAGAATCAAATTTTACTTCATGCTTTTTTTACTTCATGAGTTTTGGTGTCACTGAGCAGCACAGATGATATTTTTATCACTATTTAAACACTGCGAAGGATTCTTAAATCTTAGTCTTTATATAGACGTAAAAACCGCTCACATATCTTAGACATGCACTATTCCTAATGGAGAATCTTGATCGGCACAGCAAGCTACAAGGTTACAAGCTACAGCATCTTAAATGTCTTCAAGCTGGGTTCGGCTACGCAGCATTTAAGGAAATGAACTTTTCTCGTTATTACGACATACTGACGGCTTTTTTTTCATCTGTGTGGCAGCATGGGCACCAGGTGTAAACCAAAGTATAATGTACACGCCTTTGTTAATATGTTTTTAATTGGTTCTAATCGATTATAAAGGCTAACACAGCTTTTTAAAGCACTAAGGCTGTGAATGTTAAATAAAGATCGTGAAATAATTCCAATAAAACATTATTAACTTTTTCTCCTCGTTTTAACATTTGAAAGCATCCGACATTTTGAGTTTAAAAACGTTTAAATGGAAATTTCTTCTCTAGCTGGGCGGCTGAGGAACTTCTTCCAGAGTGTTTCTGAAAACAAGAATGTGTGCAAGCCTGTAGGACTTCTAATGTCAGGGGTGAACCTCCTGGGTAAACAGCCCGGAGATGTGCTCAGTCAGTTCAGAGCCTTCAAAGTAATCTGGGATCAGGACCGAGACGACCAAGTCAAGGTAGCTCAACACTCAACTCAACTTATTAATGTAAAACGGACAAAACTACTGGACTTGGATAAACAATTACAACATGTTAAATTTGTCACAGACATTGATTAGATCAAACCCAGGTCATCAGTCCATGTCACTGTGCAGCTCTCACTTTCTCAGCGGCACCGATGTGCCACCTGAATAGATCATGTTATGTTTACATTTTGTTAGGTGTAATACAGCGGTAATACAACAGTAATACTCAGGCGGCAGGTGTTTCCAAATATTGTGCCGGCCTCATGATTGAGGAGCCGACAAATCTGTGAATAAGAAACCATGATGAATGGAAACACTTCCTACTGGAGTGACGGGTGACTGCTGTTGATCTGCGCCTTCATGCCCCCTCTGTTAGCCATATTATAGCTCCCAGTAGATGGACTTGTTACAGATAGAATGTGATATTCTGCTGGAGTTTTTTACATTGTTAAGGAGGATTGAAAATAGTTTGTAAATGGTGATTATAAGTGGAATAAACACCCAAATTTTGAAGAATCACATTTTAAAGACATCACTATAACAGTGTACATTTGTTTAATATGAAATCATAAACGCATGTTTGTGTTTTCTGTCAGGAATTCATCAGTAGCAACCCCGACCTATACCTGATAAAGGAGCAAATTTTACACTATGAAACGGTTGAACAGGAGATCGCGGACATCACGCCCATCGTCGTTTTAGGTGGAATGGAATTGTCAACAGGTAAAATAATACCAAATATTCACATTAGCTATTACAGTTGAGGTTTTTATGTGTTATGTGTGAAAAATGGCACATTAATGTCATCAAAGCTGCAGTGCATCACTGGTTTTGTTTAATATAATTATATTGCACTGTTAAATATTGAAAAAATAGGTGGATTGAAGTTAGGGTTGGGATGTGCCAGGTACGCCTATTCCACGTCTTCTGTGCATACGGCTGGTTCAGCTCAGACTCTGAAGTCATAACCTTAAATCCTACAGAATTTTACAGTGTTGCTTCATTTATTCACATGCTTGTTGTTTGTGTTGGTGATGTCTGTAGCTCCACTGAAGATGTCCCTGAGTGTGGAAGCGAAAGCCTGGAAACTGATGCTGTGCAAGTACGTACAAAAGGAATACAAGAAGAAGCTGATGGACATGATCGCTTTCATTAGTGAGCAGCAAAAAAAACTCTCACGCCCTATAGCTGACCTGGACGACGTGAGATTCGCTATGGAAGCCCTGTCCAATATCCGGGACTCAGAAATTATAATGGACATGACCATGGGGCCCATCGAGGTCCGACATAATGATAAGCCATATTTCTAATCCTTATCTTACTAATCTATGGTTTATTTTAGACATGAAATTGATTAGTGATGTTTTTAGGAAGCCTATTCTATACTAAACAAGTTTGAAGTGGAAGTGACGAAGGAGGAGGCCGAGGGTGTGGATACACTAAGATACTCTTTTGCTAAACTGCAGTCCAAAGAGGTACGTTCCTCATTCTCAACTCAGATTCCACAGTGTCTGTCTTTATGAAAGATCCATCACAGATGATTCATGGCTGATTCTTCCTTCATTTAAACATTTATTCAATCATTTATCCATTCTGGTCAGGGTCACCGTGGCTCTGGAAAGCAGTGAAAACACTGCTGGTGATGCCCTAGGTCTAAGTAATGTGTTTAGTAGTGTGTTATTAACTGCAGTCCAGCTTATATGAAATATATACACCGATGAGGCGTAACATTATGACCACCTTCCTAATACTGTGTTGGTCCCCCTTTTGCTGCCAAAACAGCCCTGACCCGTCGACTCTGACACCTTTCTATCAGAACCGGCATGAACTTCTTCGGCAGTTTGAGCTACAGTAGCTCGTCTGTTGGATCGGACCACACGGGCCAGCCTTCGCTCCACACGTGCATCAATGAGCCTTGGCCGCCCATGACCCTGACGCCGGGTTTACCACTGTTCCTGACCACTGCAGACCGGTAACACCCCACAACAGCTGCGGTTTTGGAGATGCTCCGACCCAGTCGTCTAGCCATCACAATTTGGCCCTGAAATGTAACCTTCGAGGATAAAACATTCACTTGCTGCCTAATATGCCCCCCCCCCCAACAGGTGTTGTGATGAAGAGATAATCAGTGTTATTCTCTTCACCTGATAGTGGTCATAATGTTATGCCTTGCCAGTGTATAGTTATACCCAGTAGTATAGTATTACCCAGGAAATACATCTAAACAGTGTGCCAGTGCATCACCAGGCATCCCTGACTACCTTACCCTCTCATTTACTTGCATGAGATATGTTTGTGGAAAACATACCAAACTCCTTATAGACCATTTAAAGCGTTGCTTTGAAATCGAGTCCTCTGTTCTTTCTAAAACCATGTTACATATTCTGGTGTTTTAATGAAACATGTGGGAGACGAAGGGACAGCATTTAGATGAAGTCTAATGTGTTTTTTATATAAAACCCCTACACAGAGAGCAGTCCAGCATGAACTGGTCAGTGCGCAGCCCAAGTTGAAAGAGAATCTCCTGGAATCAGTCGGCACGTTTCAGAATGACTTGATGACTTTCGGCCAGAAGTATGAAACGGTGAGCAATCAACTCATTCCTGAGGGCCACACTGACACTTTTGTTTCAGACCCGAGTCCATCTAATTGTAAGGGTGCAGGGATTTAAGTGAGTTCGGGAATAGAATAATGCAATTGACTAAATAAATCATCTTATTTTTTGTTTGAAGTAAACAGCAGACAATGAGACACTGACTAGCAGATAAACTGAAACACTTTCTTTAAGCATGATGTGCAAATAAAACAAGTACATATTTATTTAAGAACTATTGAAATGTATTTAAAAGTTAATTCTTCTGTATATAAGCAAGCAGCTTCAATTACAAAGTAATTATACCTACACAATTAATCTATTAAAGGAGCAAATATAAGAATAATAAACATTATTAAGTGAATATGTTTTGTCACCTCTGATGTTTCTGCTTTTGTATTTGTCACTAGTCATTGTTAAAATAAAGACAAACTAAAGTTTAAACACCACCCGGCCATAATAAAAAAAATATCTGGACAAAAAAACAGACAGGTTAAATTAACTAGCCAAAGATCTGAACAAGCAGCAACTATGTACAGATAATTGTCTGGTTTGAGTTTTGTCCTTGTGTGGCATGTCATCTTTCTGGTTGTTTGCTGCTGATGGTTTTCTCACTTCCCCTGTCTGGTTCCTGCAGTGATCGTCTGAGTTACACTTGCTGGCGGAGCTGCCCAGACGTTTTTGTTTTGTTTGTGCTTGTGTCTGTCTCTGTGTTCTCAGTGTTTCTGCTCTCATATAAGCTTTTTTGTCCTCGAGTCACTTTAGGCTGTGGCTTTGGTATGGTTTTGTGAATTTAAAACTGAACCAGTGATATTAACCGACCAAAGTGTGTGAGAATCACATTAGATTAGAATAAATAGAAGAAAGCCGATCATAAGAATATTATTATAAAACGGATAGTTCCGGTCCTAAAATCTGATTGGCTGAGCCGCGTTCGAAGCCGTTGTAAAATCCCCGATAAACTCACACCTATGACCGCCTCACATCATTTATTATATTTTATGTTGACCGCCGTTTTATAAAAGCAATAAGCCACTCCGCTTCGCGTCGTACCAAAAACGTCATCCCCGTGCTAAAATCACAGTAACGTACGGCCTCTCGTGGCTTATTGCTTTAATAACCTGTTGTATGACACTTAGCGATTCATATATGGTTCCTTGTCTGTCTGATATCAGGAAGGCCCGAATGTTTCAGGCATTTCACCTGAGGAGGCCAGCATCAGACTTCAAATCTTCCAGGTATGACAGATGCAGAATTCAAAATGCTTTTATTCATTATTCTTTCTATATAAATCTCTCACACCTCGGCTCGTTTATACTTATAAATATTATTCATGTGACATTAGGTGGTCCCAGACATGCACTCAAAAGCAAATGTATTATAACTGTTTCAAAAACTTACTGTAATCAATACTTAGGAATATAACTCAGGTGGGATTAAGCCGGATAGGGACTCTCTCTCATAACTGATGCAATTACGACCTCTGCTGGCTAATTGATGGCACCTGCACAGAGATGGGAAAAGAGTACTGTCAGGGTGTGTCTCTCCGTACACAGTGCTGATCCGCATTGCACTCGTCAAAGTGTAGGTGTTAAGATGCATACCGCTGCTGCCCGCTTGTCGGAGGGGGCGTGTGGTAGCTTCTTTCTCCTCAGTCAGAGCGGGGGTCAGCATTGGTGGAGAGGAAGCGTGACACAATCGGGCAATCGTACGCGCTAAAAGGGGGGAAAAAGGGAGAAAATGCATAAACAAAATATTATATATATATAAATCAGCCAGACTAATGCCGACTGTACATCTAACCATTTTATATTAAATATAATTTTATTCCACCTTAAACGTGCTCTGATATTGATCTCAGACTGGGTTTGATAACCTGTGGAGGAAGTTCACCACATATTCTTCTGGAGAACAGTTGTTCGGCCTGCCCGTCACTGAATATGATGTTCTACAGAAAGCTCGGTAATTACAGTCTGTCACTGTCTGGTAAACACTCTCCAGAAACATGATGATGCTCACTGCTGATTGGCCTAAAACATGCATACAATTCTGTATTATTCCCGTGTCACTTTTCTATTCTATTATAATGGTGTTCCTCTCTCTTATGTTATTGAAACTAGGAAAGAGCTCGGGCTTCTTCAGAAGCTGTACGGCCTCTACGATGCGGTTATGAATAAGATCAGCGGCTATTACGAAATCCTCTGGACCGAAGTGGATATTGAAAAGATCAACACGGAGCTTTCAGAATTCCAAACCAGGTAACCGTCGCGACTCTTGCACAGTGTTACAGCAGCAGCTCCTCTCAGAACTGTAAGAACTCCTGTGTGTTTTGAATTGTACTCAGATGCCGAAAGCTCCCCAAAGGACTGAGAGACTGGCAGGCGTTTTTAGATCTGAAGAAAAGGATCGATGACTTCAGCGAGTCGTGCCCTCTCCTGGAGATGATGGCTCACAGAGCGATGAAGCAGAGACACTGGGAACGCATCGCTGACCTGACGCAGCACAAGTTTCACGTGGATTCGGACACGTTCTGCCTTCAAAACATAATGGAGGCCCCACTGCTGAAACACAAAGAAGACATAGAGGTAATGCTACACTGAGGCTCTGTGTATGTAGACACTGATCAGTCATAACATTATGACCGCCTTTCTAATATTGGCCCCCCTTCTGCTGCCCCATACACAACAACCCGTGATGCTCTGTGTATTCTGACACCTTTCTATCAGAACCAGCATGAACCTCTTCAGCAGTTTCAGCTACAGGAGCTCGTCTGTTGGATCCGACCACACGTGCATCAATGAGCCTTGGCCACCCATGACCCTGTCGCCGGTTTACCACTGTTCCTGACCACTGCAGAACGGGAACACCCCACAAGAGCTGCAGTTTTGGAGATGCTCTGACCCAGTTGTCTAGCCATCACAATTTGGCTTTTGTCAAATTCCCTCAGATCCTCCTAATACACCCCCCCCCCCCCCCCCCCCCCCCCCCCCCACTAACAGGTGCCATAATGAAGAGATAATCAGTGTTATTCTCTTCACCTGTCAGCGATCATAATGTTATGCCTGGTCAGTGTATGTAGATACTGGTGTCTTTTGCTCTTTAGATGACATACATTGTTTTGGGTTCATTTAAGCTATCCCTGTGCTAAAGTCATGCTTAGTCTAACCAGGGTTTGAAAGAGACTTGTGTTATAATGATGACCTTACTTTTCTCCTCACACTAGGACATCTGCATCTCAGCAGTAAAGGAGAAGGATATCGAGGCCAAGCTGGCACAGGTGGTTGATTTATGGTACAGTCAGTTGCTCACATTTATGGCTTTTAAAGGCAGAGGAGAGCTGATGCTTAAAGGAGCTGAGACGGCAGAAATCATCACTGCCATGGAGGACAGTCTGATGGTGCTTGGATCACTTCTAAGCAACAGGTAAGTTTCATCAGGTTCTGTTCATGTCTCACACACTGATGTTCTCATTAGAAATAACAGTCTAGACTAGCACTTTGTAGATTTTTTGGTATTGCTTTGACCATTGCTTTGATGAAGTTTAAATATAGAGACTATTCTCCTTTATACGGATGTATAGGGGTTCAGTAAGCTTAGCAAGCTTAAACAAATAAAACAGTGATGACTTCTGTCTGTTTAAACACTGGAGCATAGTCATAATGCACATAAAACTTTCTTTGTTATGGTAATTTTGGTAGATTGAGGGGTGCAAGTCATAATTCTGATGATTCTACAGATTCATTATAGGGTAAATTAGTTTAGTATTTCATTGAACTTAATTAATCAAACTAAAGTTTATTTAACTGTGTAGTGGGCGCTCTGTGTGGGTGGCACATGGGTAAATAAGATAAGATAAGATTCCTTTATTGATCCCCATGGGGGAAATTCGAGTGTTACAGCAGCTCCAGTACAGTGTAAGTAGAGTAAATACAGTAAATGAAAATAGAGTAGAATAAAATAAAAAATAAGGAAATTATCAAATAAATGATGGTAAATAAAGTATGGTAAATAATGCTCGCTTACTACCACTGGCATCCAGGGTTCAGTGCTATCGGTCAGTTCAGCGTCTACATACAGGCATGATTGGCTATGCCTGAGGTGGGGGGTAGCCAGGACCCTGCAATGGATCGTCGTCCTGTCGGGGGTGTGTTACTGCATTGCGCCTGATATTTCCAGGACCCACCAAGACCCTGACCAGGATAAAGCAATGGTAAAAATGAAATGAAACTGTGTAGTTCAATTTAATTTTGTGTTTGTACGATTTGTGTAAATTCTATTTATTTAAAGTATCCTCCAGGCCACCCAAAGAGGACGGGGGTCCCTGCTGAGTCTGGTTCCTCTCAAGGTTCCTTCCTGTATTTTTAAGGGAGGTTTCCTTGCCACTGTGGCCCTCGGCTTGCTCAATAGGGGTTTTTGATCTGTTGGTCCCGGACTTTGTAAAGTTGCTTTGAGACAATGTTTATTGTAAAAAGCGCTATATAAATAAATGTGACTTTACTTGACTAGTAAAAAACTCTTTTTAAGGAAGGGACACAACCCAACACTCACAGCTGTAATCGATCGAACCAGTTTGTTTCAATCCCAGGCAGTGGTGCTACCAACCTGGCTGGGCAACCAACAGGCACATTAGGTTTCATTGCAGCTGTACGGTTGTGCCCTTCGTTGTCTGGCCGAAGCACCTGCACTAGCGTTGCTCATGATTTGCTTAGCGTGGCAGCACTATATGAGACTCAGCCACTGGCAGGTGAATAGATGTGGCAGCGACTGGTAATCTCTGTTTGATTTCTCTGTACATAGATACAACACTCCTTTTAAGAAAGACATCCAGAACTGGGTTTTTAAGCTCTCCACATCATCAGACATCATCGAGCAGTGGCTGCTTGTTCAGAACCTGTGGGTGTACCTGGAGGCCGTGTTTGTGGGTGGAGACATTGCCAAGCAGCTTCCACAGGTACATCATTAATCTGCAGCCTGTATGTTTACTCACCTGTAATCATGAACTGCTTCATTTACGTATTATTACCTTGTAGGAAGCGAAGCGCTTCCAGAACATCGATAAATTATGGATAAAGATCATGCAGAGAGCCCATGAGATCCCCAGTGTGGTGCAGTGCTGCGTGGGAGATGAGACCATGAGCCAGCTTCTACCTCACCTGCAGGAGCAGCTTGAACTCTGCCAGAAATCTCTCACAGGGTATGAACACAGCCCCACACTGTACAGGGTGTCGATCTATTTCAGGGCAGAAGAAAACCCATATGGACAAGCGAAGAACATACAAAACTTCTCATGGTGGATGTATATCAAGCAACAAGTGGCAGTGGTGTAGCTTGAACCAGCTTATATATTGCCCATTGACCAAAGGCACGGATCAAACCTAGGTCTGCAGAACTCTGGTTTCACCCCTTCTTATTATTCAAATGATTCACATGTTTCAGACACAACCGCTGAAATTCATGATATAAAACTATAATACTGTGCAGCAGCAGTTTAGGGAAGGTCCTTTCTGTTCCAGCATGACTGCGCAAAGAAGCTCCAGTGTCCTGCACAGAGCTCTGACCTCAGCCCCACTCAACAGCTCTGGGATGAACCAGAACATTAACATCGATGCCCAGTCGTACTAATGCTCTTATCACTGAGTGGGCACAAATTCCCATACTTCAGAACAGAGGCTGTTGTTCGAGCTAAAATATCACACAGAGGTCACTAGATAGGGCAAGCCGTAGCCTGGCGCTTAGGGTACTGGACTAGTAACCAGAAGATCGCTGGTTCAAGCCCCACCACTGCCAGGGTGCTGCTGTTGGGCCCTTGAGCGAGGCCCTTAAACCTCAATTGCTCAGACTGTAGACTGTACTGTAAGTCGCTTTGGATGAAGTCGTCTGCTAAATGCTGAAAATGTAAATAGGATGTCTAACACGCTCACGGTCCAAATACTTTTGGCCATATAGCATGCATCTGTGTAGGCATGAACACAGTGTGAGCCATGTCTTTTACATGATAAATCACTAGATCAGTGCTAACTAACTAAACCTGGACATACAATTCAAAGCAAATGTCCTATTTATTTTTTAATTAATTTATTTATTTATTTAATTGAATGTAGAAAATGTCAGCAAATCACTGATTTGATGCTAACAAACAAACAAAAACACTCACATTATTATTTTCCTCACTGTCCACACATCCCTCATCCCAAAACCCTGTATTATTACCGTGCATTAGTGAGGCTTTATCTAAGCACATGTGACAGCAGCTGTCTCAAAACATCTGCATCATCAGGCTTCACCTGTTTCTGTACAGCTACCTGGAAAAGAAACGACTGCAGTTCCCCCGCTTTTTCTTTGTGTCCGATCCTGCTTTACTGGAAATCCTCGGACAAGCCAGTGACTCTCACACCATCCAGGTACGAGCGGCGCACCAGTATAAACGCTCTCCACGTCAGTCCAGCTTCATAACCATCTTTGCACTCGTGATTGCAGGCTCATCTCCTGGGAGTGTTCGACAACGTCAGTGAGGTGGAGTTTCATGTCAAGGACTACGACAAGATTTTGGCGGTGATCTCTCAGGAGGGCGAGAAAGTACCCGTACGTATCAGCTGGAGCTCAGAAGTGTGCGGTTGTATTTATTTCCACACACACAGGGGAACAGAGTACAGATGAGAAGTAGGGGTGGGTGATGTTTCCAAAATCCTTCATCTTATCACGTCAAATAGAGATCAGTCGTAGTTAGTGATCAGCCAGGATTATAAAGGGCAACGGTAGGTGAGGCTGGGACAGTGGGAGCCTAGTGGGTGGAGTTTTAAGCTGTCAACTGAAAGCTTGAGAGTTCGAATCCCGGCTCTGCCATGCAGCCACTGTTGGGCCCTTGAGCAAGGCCCTTAACCCTCTCAGCTCTAGGGGCGCTGTACGATGGCTGACCCCAGCTTTGACCCAAGCTTCCGAAACAAGCCGTGATATGCGAAGAAAGAATTTAGTCGTTCTGTACGTGTGTATATGTATATATGACAAATAAAGGCATTCTATTCTATTTTATTGTTGTGTTAAAAACACTATATAGACAAAAGTATTGGGACGCCCCTTCTAATCTTTTAATTAATGTGTTTTAGGCACAACAATCTATAACATGTGTAATAAATCAATTATACAAGAAGTCATGAATTCAACTTTGCAGCAACAGTTTAGGGACTTCTCTTTCCTGTTCCTGTTCCAGCATGACTGTCCCCCTACATGAAGAAAAGCTCAATTTAATGAAACTTCACATGCTGCCATCATCTGTACTACTGAATGGACACAAATTCCCATAGACATACCACAAAGTCTAACCCTAGAAGCTTCTTAGTAAAGCGACTGTTCTACCTGAAAAAGTCACTTTATTTTAGACAGTGTATTGTCTAAGCAATTAGGGGTTAGGGCCTTGCTCAACAGTGCCAACCTGGCGGTGGTAGGGCTTAAACCAGTGACCATTTGGTAACTGGTCCAGTACCTTAACCACTAGGCTACAGCTGCCCTTAGTGAGGCGTTTTGCAAGCTCATGGTCAGGTGTCCACATACTTTTGGCCATACAGTGTAGATCCAGTTGCCTCTTACCTTATTTGATGTTATGTTATGACATTTTTTAATGAACGATCTGAAGTAAAGACTCTCGCAACCTGTGAGTTAATGAAATAAATTGATGATAGAGATAAACAGTGCACCTCTAGTGGTGTGGTATTTTATATATACATTATATATACATCCTACTCACTAAGAGGAAGAACCAGTAATAAAGTTTTTATTTCTGTGTTGATTATGATAATTGATTTGGATGGAGCTGCTCTGATGTGCTGTGTGTGTTTACCAGCTGGACAAACCAGTAATGGCGCGCGGTCCTGTGGAACTCTGGTTGGGAGAGTTACTGGTGCAACAGCAAGCCTCACTGCACTCAGTCATAAAAGCAGCTCAGCTGCAGATTAATGAGCCCGACTTCCAGCTCCTCACCTTCCTTAACCAGGTCCAAGCTCAGGTACGCAACAGCTCAGAGCGTGCGTATCATAACAATGCGTATAACATATAGCACAGCCTTAAAAATACATGCACCGGTGATGTTCCTCTCCTTCAGGTGGGCCTGCTGGGCATTCAGATGCTCTGGACTCGAGACTCAGAGGAGGCACTGCAGAATGCCAAGAAGGACAAGAGGGTCATGTCTGTGACAAACCAGAAGTTTCTGGATCTGCTGAACACGCTGATAGCACAGACGACTCACGACTTGTCCAAGTTCGAGCGTGTTAAGTTTGAGACGCTGGTTACAATCCACGTCCATCAGAGAGACATTTTTAATGATTTGGTAAGAATATGACTTCTGTAATCACGTGATTCCTTTTATGGCATGTTTATCAGCATCTTTATCCTGGTCAGGGTCGCTGTGGGCTCGCTTTCACCGGAACCCACCCATCTCAGGACTTCAGCTATCCCCACACTCCTTAGACATAGCTAATTATATCTGTGTAGACGCCTCGCACCGCTGAGGTTCGAATCTGGATCTCAGCATGAGTGTGATAGACCTCTGCACCACCCGAGCACCCAGTCCTTTCATTTTATCTTTATATCTTTATATTCTGGCTTATAAAAAGAGAGTTATTAAATTAACATCATTGTTTATCATCATTTTTTATATTTTTGTTGTACAGTCTTGGGCAAAAAAGGTAAAAATGGAGTCAGAAGATGTTTTGAAAACATTTAATCATCTAGACATGTTACTTTGAGTTTTATATCAAGCATTGAAATCCGTTCATGAATTTTTCTGTGTATAAGAAGATTTTCCACCCAACCGAGCAGTGCGGAACAAACGGTGGCTCAGATCTTCCTTCTGGATCATTTTCTGACCGGCCAGTTGTTGTTAGGACCATTATAAGGAATTTTGGGTTGTGTGCACACACCACACACACACACACGTAGTTTACGATGAAATAAATCTCTTTCCTCTCTGTGATGTTATCTGTTCAAAAAAGCATCACACTTTTTTACCCACCCATTTTATATTCCATACAAACATGAATGTTTACTTTGTCTAGCGTCAGTAAATCCTTACCAGCGTGTTATTATTTTATATACTAATAAATACAAGGTTAAAGCGCAGTTGTAGTCTGTATCAGGAATAGAATTAACCGTAGCCCTGTGCTTGTTAGGTGAAAATGAACATCAGGTCCCTCGGTGACTTTGAATGGCTGAAGCAGAGCAGATTTTATTTCCGGGAGGATCAGGATCACGTCGCAGTGTCGATCACGGACGTCGACTTCATCTATCAGAACGAGTTTTTAGGCTGCACGGACAGGCTGGTCATCACTCCTCTTACAGACAGGTGCTTCTACTCGTCCTTTAGGAGGTCCTCGTGTACATTCAATAGAAATAACAATAATGTTTTTCTCCCAGGTGTTACATTACCTTAGCTCAGGCGTTAGGTATGAGTATGGGCGGAGCTCCTGCTGGTCCGGCTGGGACGGGCAAAACCGAAACCACCAAAGACATGGGCCGCTGCCTGGGGAAGTACGTCGTGGTCTTTAACTGCTCCGACCAGATGGACTTCAGAGGACTGGGCAGGATTTATAAAGGTGATTTTATTTAGTCAGTCAACACGGCGCTACACTATAGGTCAACAAGTATGTGGACACCTGACCCTGAGCGTATTGGTTACCCGTTCCAAACTCATTAGATTTAATATGGACTTGCCTTTCTATACGATTTTGGTAGTGTGCATGTGGAAATTTGTGTCCATGTAGGTAAATGTTGGGTGAAAAGACCTGGCTTACAATCAACATTCCAGTTTTTGCTCACTTGTGTTCAGTGAGATTGAGCTCAGGGTGTTCTACATCGGGGGAGCCAAAAAAATGGGTTGCAGAGAAAAGATTAACAGAAATTAACTTGTACATAAACGCCCCCTTGTGAAGGCTTTACGTTACATCTCGTAAACCACAGTGGGACCAGATTGCTACCATTTTTATTAATGAAGTATTATTTGTTTTGTGTTTTGTTTTAATGCATTGTTTGTGTGGCCTGGCTTGCTGTAAAAATCATGACATAGAGAACATGTGAGACGTTTAAAAAAAAGTTTGAAAAACTCTGATTTACATGATACTTGAATTCTTCCACACCAGAGACTTTAACCTTTGTGCATAGTTCACAGAAGAATAGTCATACTGGAACAGGAAGGGACCTTCCCCAGAATGTTGTCTAAATGTTTATAGCATAACATTATAGCATATAGCATTTTTACCACTCTTAGTATTGTGTATAGAGAAACATGTAAACGTAATGATTAGGAGGGGTGTCCACACTTTTTGACCATATAGTGTGTAACAGCAGAATAAGTCTGTATTAAAGAGACGTATCTGAGTGTGCCATCAGTCCAGATTTTATTCAGAATGGTACTGAGGATAAAACGATCACGTATATCCACTCTAATAAAGGACTTTCTGTTAGGTCTGGCTCAGTCTGGGTCCTGGGGATGCTTCGATGAGTTTAACAGGATCGACCTGCCCGTGCTGTCGGTCGCTGCACAGCAGATCCACATCGTCCTGAGCGCTCGCAAAGAGCGCAAAGCTCAGTTCCTCTTCACCGACGGAGACTGTGTGGATCTGAACCCCGAATTCGGACTCTTTATTACCATGGTAACGTATTTACAGATGTTCAAATATACACGTGTGGTCCATATTTTAGCACCTTTGATTGTTTGGTATAAAAAGCCAATCATTAGATAAAAATGGACATGGAGTAAGTGAACGTTGTGTCATCAACATCTTGCCCAAATACATTCAACACAACATTGACATTTCAGTCATGTAAGAACAGTAATATAAGAAACACAGTGAATGACACGGGCAGGATTAAAGGCGTCCTTTACTTTAAACTAATGTGTCTTGTTATAGAACCCGGGCTACGCCGGTCGCCAGGAACTGCCCGAAAATCTAAAGGTGCAGTTCAGGACCGTTTCTATGATGGTTCCTGACAGACAGGTGAGGTTTTTATACACTGGTACTGGTACGTGAACTCATTTCCCTTCTGTAGAAGCTCAGCTAAGCGAACCCTCTGTGTTTCAGATCATCATGAGAGTCAAACTGGCCAGCTGTGGTTTCATCGAGAACGTTATACTGGCTCAGAAGTTCTTTGTGCTTTATAAACTGTGTGAGGAGCAGCTCACGAAGCAGGTACATGTCAGCAAACACACACCAAATGGCCAAAAGTATGGAAACACCCATCCTAATTATTAAAGGTGGATGGAACGCGCAGCCTTCCTGACTCAGCAGTGTACTGAGCATGTGCAGTTCATCCAGTTTCATTATTGATCAGTGGTGTATCTGTGAGATCAAATTCAGATGTTGAATGCTTGCTTGTAGTTAAATCAAACATATTTTCATACAGTTTGTATTATAATTAATAACAAAATGGGCGCTCAGGTGGTGCAGGGGTAAATTCCGCGGGCGTAGCGTACTACCGCTGGGATCCAGGGTTTAAATCGGCGCTGCTGTTGGACGTCTACATACAGACATGATTGACCATGTCTCAAAGCTAAAGGTGGCCGAGGGTTCGTTTCTGACCAGGGTGTGTTTCTGCATTGCGCCCAGTGACTCCTAAAAAAGTGGACCCACCGTGACCCTGACCTGGATAAAGGATAAAGTGGTAAATAATAAAAAAGAAACAATAATGATAAAAGTGATTAAAGCATTCGTGGTAAATTGCGCTGAGCCACTAACACTGAGATCCTTGGTGCTATCGGCCGGTCGGGCATCCAGATACAGATATAATTGGCTATGCCTTGGGGGATTTGGAATTGGGGGCTGAACAGCCTAGCCATTGAGAGGTGCACTCGTCAGGGTGCATTCACTGCCGGTCCCAAGCCAAGATAAAATAAAAAAAGGCATCCAGTGTAAAGACTGTACACACACCAGATCTGCTGTGGTGACCACGAATATGGAGCAGCCAGAAGATCAAATAAATCTGGTCAGTTAGAGTTGATCAGTGAACAGTTACAGAATATAAATAAGGATTTTTTTTTTTCATACTGGATTGTATATAATTCTGTTCACTTGTTGTTAAGAATGTAAATCAGAATATTCATGTATAAACTCTTCTCTCTCTGTAGGTTCACTATGATTTTGGGTTGAGGAACATTCTGTCGGTTTTGAGGACTCTGGGAGCTGAGAAACGGGCTCGACCCTCAGACTCTGAGTCCAGCATCGTGATGAGGGTTCTGCGTGACATGAACCTCTCCAAACTGGTGAGAACCGTAACCATTGCAGTATCAGTACTAAATGACGCCACGGAAAGGACCCACGTTGTGCTCCTGGTTTTGGGGATCTTCATGCACCCTGCTTGTGCTGCTACAGGTGGATGAAGACGAGCCTCTGTTTCTCAGTCTGATCAGTGACCTGTTTCCTGGGATTCAGCTGGATAACAGCACCTACGCTGAGCTGCAGGCTGCAGTCGCCACACAAGTGCAACAAGCAGGAATCGTTAATCACCCGCCGTGGAACCTCAAGCTCATACAGGTAAACTCACCTGAACATGTGTGTCTGTGTGTGTATGTGTGTGTGTATGTATGTGTGTATGTGTGTGTGTATGTATGTGTGTATGTACAGTATAATATATATATATATATACTGTATATGTGTGTATGTGTGTGTATGTGTGTGTGTATGTGTGTGTGTATGTATGTGTGTATGTACAGTATATATATATATATATATATACTGTATATGTGTGTATGTGTGTGTATGTGTGTGTGTATGTATGTGTGTATGTGTGTGTGTATGTACAGTATATATATATATATATATATACTGTATATGTGTGTCTGTGTGTGTATGTGTGTGTGTATGTATGTGTGTATGTGTGTGTGTATGTATGTGTGTATGTACAGTATATATATATATATATATATACTGTATATGTGTGTCTGTGTGTGTATGTGTGTGTGTATGTATGTGTGTGTGTATGTATGTGTGTATGTACAGTATATATATATATTATGTATATAAATATATACTGTATATGTGATCTGTCTCGCGTGTGT